>NC_000071.6:64938284-65233284 GCF_000001635.26 Mus musculus
TGCTTTCCCATTCTACACCTTTGGGCTGTGACTTAGTCGGGGTTTTACTGCAGTAAACAGACACCATGACCAAGACAACTCTTATAAGGACAGCATTTCGTTGGGGCTGGCTTACAGGTTCAGAGGTTCAATTTATTATCAACAAGGCAGGAATATGGCAGCATTCAGGCAGTTATGGTGCAGGAGGAGCTGAGAGTTCTACATCTTCATCTGAAGGCTGCTAGGAGAAGACTGATTTCCAGGCAGCTAGGATGAAGGTTTTTTTTTTTAATTAGGTATTTTCTTCATTTACATTTCCAGTGCTATCCCAAAAGTCTCCCATACCCCCCCCCACTCCCCTACCCACCCACTCCCACTTTTTGGCACTGGCGTTCCCCTATACTGAGGCATATAAAGTTTGCACAACCAATGGGCCTCTATTTCCAATGATGGCCGACTAGACCATCTTCTGATACATATGCAGCTAGAGACATGAGAAATGTGGGTACTGGTTAGTTCATATTGTTGTTCCACCTATAGGGCTGCAGATCCCTTTAGCTCCTTGGGGACTTTCTCTAGCTCCTCCATTGGGGGCCCTGTGATCCATCCAATAACTGACTGTGAGCATCCACTTCTGTGTGCCCCAGCATAGTCTCACAAGAGACAGCTAAATCTGGGTCTTTTCAGCAAAATCTTGCTAGTGTATGCCATGGTGTCAGCGTTTGGAAACTGATTATGGGATGGATCCCCGGATATGGCAGTTTCTAGATGGTCCATTCTTTCGTCTTAGCTCTTAACTAGTCTCTGTAACTCCTTCCATGGGTGTTTTGTTCCCAATTCTAAGAAGGGGCGAAGTGTCCACACTTTGGTCTTTGTTGTTCTTGAGTTTCATGAGTTTCACAAATTGTATCTTATATCTTGGGTATTCTAAGTATCTGGGCTAGTATCCACTTATCAGTGAGTACATATCATGTGAGTTCTTTTGTGATTGGGTTACCTCACTCAGGATGACATCCTCCAGGTCCATCCATTTGCCTAGGAATTTCATAAATTTATTCTTTTTAATAGCTGAGTAGTACTTCATTGTGTAAATGTACCACATTTTCTGTATCCATTCCTCTGTTGAGGGGCATCTGGGTTCTTTCCAGCTTCTGGCTATTATAAATAAGGCTGCTATGAACATAGTGGAGCATGTGTCCTTCTTACCAGTGGGAACATCTTCTGGATATATGCCCAGGAGAGTAATGTGGGATCCTCCGGTAGTACTAGGTCCAATTTTCTGAGGAACCGCCAGACTGATTTTCAGAGTGGTTGTACAAGCTTGCAATCCCACCAACAATGGAGGAGTGTTTCTCTTTCTCCACATCCTCACCAGGATCTGCTGTCACCTGAATTTTGATCTTAGCCATTCTGACTGGTGTGAGGTGGAATCTCAAGGTTGTTTTGATTTGCATTTCCCTGATGATTAAGGGTGCTGAACATTTTTTCAGGTGCTTCTCAGCCATTCGGTATTCCTCAGGTGAGAATTCTTTGTTAAGCTCTGTACCCCATTTTTAATGGGGTTATTTGAATTTTGGAGTCCACCTTCTTGAGTTCTTTATGTATATTGGATATTAGTCCCCTGTCTGATTTAGGATAGGCAAAGATCCTTTCCCAATCTGTTGGTGGCCTTTTTGTCTTATGGACGGTGTCTTTTGCCTTACAGAAGCTTTGCAATTTTATGAGGTCCCATTTGTCGATTCTCGATCTGACAGCACAAGTCATTGCTGTTCTATTCAGGAATTTTTCCCCTGTGCCCATATCTTCAAGACTTTTCCCCACTTTCTCCTCTATAAGTTTCAGTGTCTCTGGTTTTATGTGGAGTTCCTTGATCCACTTAAATTTGGCCTTAGTACGAGGATATAGGAATGGATCAATTTGCATTCTTCTACATGATAACCA
The DNA here is from genome assembly GCF_000001635.26 of Mus musculus. NCBI lineage: Eukaryota > Metazoa > Chordata > Mammalia > Rodentia > Muridae > Mus > Mus musculus. The sequence goes on from NC_000071.6 coordinate 64,940,205, forward strand.
CCAGTTGTGCAAGCACCATTTGTTGAAAATGCTGTCTTTCTTCCACTAGATGGTTTTAGCTCCCTTGTCAAAGATCAAGTGACCATAGGTGTGTGGGTTCATTTCTGGGTCTTCAATTCTATTCCATTGGTCTACTTGTCTGTCTCTATACCAGTACCATGCAGTTTTTATCACAATTGCTCTGTAGTACAGCTTTAGGTCAGGCACGGTGATTCCACCAGAGGTTCTTTTATCCTTGAGAAGAGTTTTTGCTATTCTAGGTTTTTTTGTTATTCCAGATGAATTTGCAGATTGCCCTTTCTAATTCGTTGAGGAATTGAGTTGGAATTTTGATGGAGATTGCATTGAATCTTAGATTGCTGTTGATATCTGTAGATAGCCAGTTTTACTATATTGATCCTGCCAATCCATGAGCATGGGAGATCTTTCCATCTTCAGAGATCTTCTTTAATTACTTTCTTCGGAGACTTGAAGTTCTTATCAAACAGATCTTTCACTTCCTTAGTTAGAGTCACGCCAAGGTATTTTATATTATTTGTGACTATTGAGAAGGGTGTTGTTTCCCTAATTTCATTCTCAGCCTGCTTATCCTTTGTGTAGAGAAAGGCCATTGACTTGTTTGAGTTAATTTTATATCCAGCTACTGCACTGAAGCTTTTTATCAGGTTTAAGGGTTCTCTGGTGGAATTTTTAGGGTCACTCATATATACTACATATCTTCAAAAAGTGATATTTTGACTTCTTCCTTTCCAATTTGTATTCCCTTGATCTCCTTTTGTTGTCGAATTGTTCTGGCTAAGACTTCAAGTACAATGTTGAATAAGTAGGGAGAAAGTGGGCAGCCTTGTCTAGTCCCTGATTTTAGTGGGATTGCTTCAAGCTTCTCACCATTTACTTTGATGTTGGCTACTGGTTTGCTGTAGATTGCTTTTATCATGTTTAGGTATAGGCCTTGAATTCCTGATCTTTCCAAGACTTTTATCATGAATGGGTGTTTGGTCTTGTCAAATGCTTTCTCCGCATCTAATGAGATGATCATGTGGTTTTTGTCTTTGAGTTTGTTTATATAGTAGATCACGTTGATAGATTTCCGTATATTAAACCATCCCTGCATCCCTGGAATGAAACCTACTTGGTCAGTGTACTGGCTAGTTTTGTGTCAACTTGACACAGCTGGGGTTATCACAGAGAAAGGAGCTTCAGTTGAGGAAATGCCTCCATAAGATCCAGCTGTAAGGCATTTTCTCAATTAGTTATCAAGGGGGAAAGGCCCCTTGTGGGTGGGACCAACTCTGGGCTGGTAGTCTTGGGTTCTATAAGAGAGCAGGCTGAGCAAGCCAGGAGAAGCAAGCCAGTAAGGAACATCCCTCCATGGCTTCTGCATCAGCCCCTGCTTTCTGACCTGCCTGAGTTCCAGTCCTGACTTCCTTTGGTGATGAACAGCAACATGGAAGTGTAAGCCAAATAAACCCTTTCCTCCCCAACTTGCTTCTTGGTCATGATGTTTGTGCAGGAATAGAAACCCTGACTAAGACAAATTGGTACCAGCAAGGTGGGGTATTCCTGTGACAACCTGACCATGTTTTGGGGAGGACTGTGGAAGGACTTTGGAACTTTGGGTTTGAAGATCCATTCATTGTTAAGAGCTCTGTCAGATGTTGTGTAGGAGCTTGGAAGATAATGTTGAGAACAGTGCAGAAGATGGAGGTCTGGTTTGTTAAATTTCAGAGGGAAAATTAAAGACTCTTTTCAGGGCCATTGCTGTTTTGATTGTGAAGATTCTGTGGTTCTGGTTAGCTGGGGCTGAAGAATCAGCTGTGATTAACAAGATACCAGAACTACTAAAGCAAAAACTTTGCATTACTGGGACTATTGATGCTGGTTAGCTGGAGCTAAGAAATTAGTGGTGACTAAGAAGATACCAGCATCATTGAGGTGACATCTTCTGGGAAGTGTTTTCTGAAAGCACAAAGAGGCTGTGTTCCAGAGATAGCCAAGGTTGTACTCCTGCTGCAGTGGGACTTGGTAATATGTAAGGGTCACCCAGGTGGTATTGGTTTTGAAGGCATGAAGGGGTCACGAAGAGCAGCTGAGGCTCGACACTGTGAGAGGCCATAGAAGGCCATTGGTGAAGGTGCAGCCTCAGTTGCAATTGAAGGCCCAGGACTGAAGGGGTCATGCAGTGTTTTGGAGATGCCAGTACCATGAGATGACCACCAAGAGCAGCAGCAGCAGTGGAGTATAGGCATCTGGAGCCTAGAGGACTACGCGTGTGCTACAAAGGGCATGGCTGGAGAAGTGACCCAAGCCCTTAGAGGAGCCCAGAAGATCGTGAGTTGGATCCCAGACATTGGACAGTTGAAGATTGATTTTTGCTTTTGATTGTGACTGTGCCCTGATATTTTTCCTCTTGAAGGAAGAAACTATTTTAGTGGAGCCCACAGTTAAGAGACTTTTAATTGTAAAAAGACTTTGGATTTTAAAAGAGATGGATATTTTAAAGAGATTGAAATTTTAAGAATATGTAAAGACTGTGGGATGTTTAAAGTTATTTAGACCTTGGGGATGAATAAGAATGTAAGGGTTTAGGCTTACTAGTGATGTGTTTGTGTGTCAAGTTGACAAGGGGTCAATTGTACTGGTTAGTTTTGTGTCAACTTGACACAGCTGGAGTTATCACAGAGAAAGGAGCTTCAGTTGAGGAAATGCCTCCATAAGATCCAGCTGTAAGGCATTTTCTCAATTAGTTATCAAGGGGGAAAGGCCCCTTGTGGGTGGGACCAACTCTGGGCTGGTAGTCTTGGGTTCTATAAGAGAGCAGGCTGAGCAAGCCAGGAGAAGCAAGCCAGTAAGGAACATCCCTCCATGGCTTCTGCATTAGCCCCTGCTTTCTGACCTGCTTGAGTTCCAGTCCTGACTTCCTTTGGTGATGAACAGCAACATGGAAGTGTAAGCCAAATAAACCCTTTCCTCCCCAACTTGCTTCTTGGTCATGATGTTTGTGCAGGAATAGAAACCCTGACTAAGACAGTCAGGATGGATGATTGTTTTGATGTGTTCTTGGATTCAGTTAGCGAGAACTTTATTGAGGATTTTTGCATCGATATTCATAAGGGAAATTGGTCTGAAGTTCTCTATCTTTGTTGGGTCTTTCTGTGGTTTAGGTATCAGAGTAATTGTGGCTTCATAGAATGAATTGGTTAGAGTACCTTCTGCTTCTATTTTGTGGAATAGTTTGTGAAGAACTGGAATTAGATCTTCTTTGAAGGTCTGATAGAACTCTGCACTAAACCCATCTGGTCCTGGGCTATTTTTGGTTGGGAGACTATTAATGACTACTTCTATTTCTTTAGGGGTTATAGGACTGTTTAGATCATTAACTTGATCCTTATTTAACTTTAGTACCTGGTATCTGTCTAGAAATTTGTCCATTTCGTCCAGGTTTTCCAGTTTTGTTGAGTGTAGCCTTTTGTAGAAGGATCTGATGGTGTTTTGTATTTCTTCAGGATCTGTTGTTATGTCTCCCTTTTCATTTCTGATTTTGTTAATTAGGATGCTGTGCCTGTGCCCTCTAGTGAGTCTGGCTAAGGGTTTATCTATCTTGTTGATTTTCTCAAAGAACCAGCTCCTTGTTTGGTTGATTCTTTGAATAGTTCTTCTTGTTCCCACTTGGTTGATTTCACCCATGAGTTTGATTATTTCCTATCATCTACTCCTCTTGGGAGAATTTGCTTCCTTTTGTTCTAGAGCTTTTAGGTGTGTTGTCAAGCTGCTTGTGTGTGCTCTTTCTTTTTGGAGGCACTCAGAGCTATGAGTTTTCCTCTTAGAAATGCTTTCATTGTTCCCCATAAGTTTGGGTATGTTGTGGCTTCATTTTTATTAAACTCTAAAAAGTCTTTAATTTCTTTCTTTATTCCTTCCTTGACCAAGGTATCATTGAGAAGAGTGTTGTTCAGTTTCCACGTGAATGTTGACTTTCTATTATTTATGTTGTTATTGAAGATCAGCCTTAGTCCATGGTGATCTGATACGATGCATGGGACAATTTCAATATTTTTGTATCTGTTGAGGCCTGTTTTGTGACCAATTATATGGTCAATTTTGGAGAAGGTACCATGAGGTGCTGAAAAGAAGGTATATCCTTTTGTTTTAGGATAAAATGTTCTGTAGATATCTGTTAAATCCATTTGTTTCATAACTTCTGTTAGTTCCACTGTGTCCCTGTTTAGTTTCTGTTTCCATGATCTGTCCATTGATGAAAGTGGTGTGTTGAAGTCTCCCAATATTATTGTGTGAGGTGCAATGTGTACTTTGAGCTTTACTAAAGTTTCTTTAATGAATGTGGCTGCCCTTGCATTTGGAGCATAGATATTCAGAATTGAGAGTTCCTCTTGGAGGATTTTATCTTTGATGAGTATGAAATGTCCCTCCTTGTCTTTTTTGATAACTTTGGGTTGGAAGTCGATTTTATTCGATATTAGAATGGCTTTTCCAGCTTGTTTCTTCAGACCATTTGCTTGCAAAATTGTTTTCCAGCCTTTCATTCTGAGGTAGTGTCTGTCTTTTTCCCTGAGATGGGTTTTCTGTAAGCAGCAGAATGTTGGGTCCTGTTTGTGTAGCCAGTCTGTTAGTCTATGTCTTTTTATTGGTGAATTGAGCCCACTGATATTAAGGAAAAGTAATTGTTGCTTCCTATTATTTTTGTTGTTAGAGTTGGCATTCAGTTCTTGTGGCTGTCTTCTTTTAGGTTTGTTGAAGGATTACTTTCTTGCTTTTTCTAGGGCATGGTTTCTGTCCTTATATTGTTTTTTTTCTGTTATTATCCTTTGAAGGGCTGGATCCGTGGAAAGATAATGTGTGAATTTGGTTTTGTCGTGGAATACTTTTGTTTCTCCATCTAAGGTAATTGAAAGTTTGGCTGGTTATAGTAGCCTGGGCTGGCATTTGTTCTCTTAGTGTCTGCATAACATCTGTCCAGGATCTTCTGGCATTCATAGTCTCTGGTGAAAAGTCTGGTGTAATTCTGATAGGCCTGCCTTTATATGTTACTTGACTTTTTTCCCTTACTGTTTTTAATATTCTATCTTTATTTAGTGCATTTGCTGTTCTGATTATTATGTGTCGGGAGGAATTTCTTTTCTGGTCCAGTCTATTTGGAGTTCTGTAGGCTTCTTGTATGTTCATGGGCATCTCTTTCTTTAGGTTTGGGAAGTTTTATTCTATAATTTTGTTGAAGATATTTGCTGGCCCTTTAAGTTGAAAATCTTCATTCTCATCTACTCCTATTATTCGTAGGTTTGGTCTTCTCATTCTGTCCTGGATTTCCTGGATGTTTTGAGTTAGGATCTTTTTGCATTTTTCATTGTCTTTGATTGTTGGGCCGATGTTCTCTATGGAATCTTCTGCATCTGAGATTCTCTCTTCCATCTCTTGTATTCTGTTGCTGATGCTCAAATCTATAGTTCCAGATTTCTTTCCTAGGGTTTCCATCTCCAGCTTTGCCTCACTTTGGGTTTTCTTTATTGTGTCCACTTCCGTTTTTAGATCTAGTATGGTTTTGTTCATTTCCATCACCTGTTTGGATGTGTTTTCCTCTTTTTCTTTAAAGACTTGTAACTCTTTAGCAGTGTTCTCCTCTATTTCTTTAAGTGAGTTATTAAAGTCCTTCTTGATGTCCTCTACTGTCATCATGAGATATGCTTTTAAATCTGGGTCTAGCTTCTCGGGTGTGTTGGGATGACCAGGACTGGGCGAGGTGGGAGTGCTGCATTCTGATGATGGTGAGTGGTCTTGGTTTCTGTTAGTAAGATTCTTACGTTTGCCTTTCGTCATCTGGTAATCTCTGGAGTTAGTTGTTATAGTTGTCTCTGGTTAGAGCTTGTTCCCCTTGTGATTCTGTTAGCCTCTATCAGCAGACCTGGGAGACTAGATCTCTCCTCTGAGTTTCAGTGGTCAGAGCACTCTCTGCAGGTAAGCTCTCCTCTTATACAGGAGGTACACAGATATCTGGCATTTGAACCTCCCTCCTGGCAGAAGATGAAGGCCTGAAACAGGACCTGTCCCAGAAGCTGTTAGCTTCTGTAGTCCACACTCTCACCTACACAGACTAGTCTCAGAGGCATCCAGGAACCAAGATAGCTCCCCCAGGTGCTCCGGCAAAGCCCTCCTGGACAGGGCGGACACCTTTTCTCTGGCAGGGAAGGTGCCCGGATGTCGGGAGCCCAAAACGGTGTCTGTCTCAGAAGCTGTCCTTGGGAGTGTCTGCAGACTCTGCACTCAGGTGACCAAGTGTTGGCGCCAACCGAAAGGGACTTGTGACCCTGGTCAGGCCGGGTTTCCTGCTTCTCTAAAGCTGTCTCAGGTTCCGCGAGATTGGATTGGAACAGAAATTGTGTTCCACTCACCAGTGGTCCTAAGATCACGTGGAGAGTCCTCTAGGGGAACTTGGGGGTGTCCGCTGACTCTGCGCCCAAGATGACCCACTAGGATGAAGGTCTTAAAACCCATGCCCACATTGGCACATATATGAAAGAATAAAAAAAAAAAAAACAACAACCAGAGATGCTCTGCCATTAGGCTGTATCCTGGGTCCTACCTATCTTTTAATTTAGTTTATTATTATTACTACAATTGATAATAATTATTATTATTAGTCTAGTTTCTTATTAATGCTATTTTTGTTATGCATTCATGTGTCTATGACGTGTTGGAGGAGAAGGTACATATGTGGAGTCACCAGACAGTTTTGTGGAGTCAGTTCTCTCCTTCCACATTTGTGTGTGTTCCAAGGATTGAACTCAGGCTCCTAAGCGTGTGCAGCAAGCGCTTTCCATGCTGAGCCCTCTTGGCAGCCCCATATTGGTCTTTTTTATTTATTGTGTTGTAACAGTTCTTTATACATACTCCAGATATAAATTCCTTATTAGATAAACAAATTACAGATTTTCCCCTATCTTGTAGTAATTTTCTCTTTCTTGAAACACAAAGACTTTAGTGTTTTGTTATCTTTCATTTATCTTTTTTTCCTTTTGTTGTTTATATATTTTGGAATCATATCTAGGGAAATACTGGCAAATTCAGTGTACCTATGTACTCTCTTGGAGGATTGTTTTAACTCTTTAGGTCTTTGATATTATTATTGAGAAAGAATCTTGCTATATAGCCTAGGCTAGCCTGGAACTCACTCACAATCCTTCTGCCTTCATCTCCTACCTACTGGAATTATAGGTTTGCACCTATGTCTGGCCTATTTGTTTCATTTATCCTGTGATGGATCGCAAACCCAGATCTTTATGCATGCTAGGCAAGCACTCTATCACTGAAATAAACTCAGTCCTTCAGCGTTTGATAATCTTTCATCTTTTGTACATGGTGTGAGTCAGGGGTCAAACTGTTTTCACATGTGGATATCTGTGATGGTTTGTATATGCTCAGCCTAGAGAGTGGCACTATTAGAAGGTGTGCCCCTGCTGGAGTAGGTGTGTCATTGTGGGAGTGGGCTTTAATACCCTGGAAGTGAGTACTCTGCTACCAGGCTTCAGATGAAGATGTAGAACTCTCAGCTCTGCCTGTACCATGCCTGCCTGGAGGCTACCACATACCAACCTTGATGATAATGGACTGAACCTCTGAACCTGTAAGCCAGCCCCAATTAAATATTATTTAATTGTCTGTTCACAGCAGCAAAACCTTAAGACAATATCTAATTGTCTCAGCCCCGTAGTTGAAAATACTTTTCCTCCCATGGAGGAATATTCTTGAAACCATTGTTGGGAGTCAGTTGACTGTAGACACACAGGCTTACTTCTAGACTCTAAATTGTTAAGTAGCTTATTTATCCTTGCATTGCCACTATAGTCTTTTTAAATTTTTAATTAACGTATTTTTATTTTATTGCATGTATGTCTGCATGAGGGTGTCAGATCCCTTGGAATAGGACTTACAGACAGTTGTGAGCTAACATGTGGGTGGTGAACCCTTGTAATCCCAGCACTCAGGAGTGAAGTCATAGGATTATGAGTTCAAAGCCAGCCAGACCTACACAGAAAGACTTTGTCTTCACAAAAACAAAGCAAGTGTCAGCACCCCTGCCTAGCATTATACAATAGCATTATGCAGCTGGCATAAAATTCATATCTTACAGAGAGACCCAGAATAGTCAATGTGAGATGAGAAAGAAGGACTCTTACTTTTTTTTTAATTTTAAAACTAGCTATAGGACTATGTGGCTGGAAAGATGGCTCAGTGGTTAAGAGCACTGGCTGCTTTTCCAGAGGACCCAGGTTCAATTCCTAGCACCCATATGTCAGCTTACAACCGTCTGTAAGTCCTAATCCTTGTGTCACATGAAGTCACATCCTCTGACTTCACTCCTGTGTGCTGGGACTATAAGGGTTCCTTATGTATTTGTATATTTGCCATTATACTTTGTCCCTAAACTTAAACATATAATTCAAATATTATTTTAAATATAGGTTCTATCTATGAAAGAAAATGTGACCTTTATCTTTATGTGTCTTTCCAACTCAGCCTAACCTAGAAATCCACTCACAGGTATGTCTCTTAGGAGGTCCTATATCCTGTCAAATTGTTAAGCAATACTGACCATACACATATATGCATCATTATACTCATCCCAATTTGAACATACAATTCAAATATAATTTGGATTGAGTACTGGGTCCAGCTGTGGTTCCTTGCCCTCTGTTTCCTCTCTCGCAGGGAGATGCTACTGCACACCAGACAGGAAGGATGAAGCGGTGTCCGGAACAGGTGGGGTCTGAGACAATCTTAGCGTATGCGCATACCTTTATTCAGTGTGGGCTTGTACACATACACTTCATCCGGGGTGAACCAGAGCTATTCATACAAACCTTGGAAAGTGGGAAGGGCTTCTTCTTAGGGTGATGTTTCATTGGCTAAGGCCAGGAATACCTCAGTTGCATAAATAGGTATTCCAGTATCCCGAGCTTTTGTCCCCGCCGGCAAGAACACACTCAGGACAACCAGAATCTTCTGCGGCAAAGCTTTTATTGCTTATTTATCAGGAGGGAAGACCCCGAACCGGGAAAATGGTGCTGCTTATGTAGCCCGCAGCGTGACATTTCAGCACCTGATGTGGTGTGACAGCTCTTGATTCGTTGCTCACCCATCACCCCATTACTACACCGCGAGATGGGCAGTGACTAAGCGTGAGTTCACTCTTGCACTTGCGCATAAGGCTTATTTACTAGTTAGGCGCAGTGGAAGCCAGCGCCATCTTATAATGGTGATTGCTCATGGCACGCACGCGATTGCTCGCCGCACGGCTCTCCACATTCCAGGAAGTTAAACCTCTAATTTCTCTAAGGATTATGTGACATTCCTCAGGTAGAAGATTAGGGTTCGGGTTCCCCAGATTGGGTGGACAAGAGGAAGCCCCACTAAGAAAAGGGAGTTCTTTATTTTGTGCCAAGCACAGGAAAGCTGTCCTGACATGGTAGACTACAAACTTATTAACAAGTTGCAACAATATGACAGTTCTTTTTTTTTTTTTTTTTTTTTTGAGCAAGCTCCATTCTGATTTCTATTGTGGCTACATAAGTCTGCATTCACACTAGTGCTGGATAAGAGTCCCCACTCTCTGCGCCCTTGCCAGCATTTGCTGTCATTTGGTTTCTTGATTATAGTCTTTCTGACTAGAGTGGGATGAACCATGGCAAGACTTCAGTTTGTTTTCCTAATGCCTCAGAGTGTTGAACACTTTTCAACAGTTTATTGGCTATTTATATTTCTTCTGCTGAGAATTTTCTGTTCAATGCATTAGCTCATTTAGTAGATTAATGACTTGGCTCTTTAATATTTAATTTTTGTGGCTTTTTAAAGATTCTAGCTATTAAATTGCCTGTCAGATGTATAGTTGGCAAAATTTTTTTCTTCTTCCCATTCTGTAGGCTGTCTCTTCATTATGGTGGTTACTTTACTTGCTTCTCTCTCTCTCTCTCTCTCTCTCTCTCTCTCTCTCTCTCTCTCTCTCTCTTTCTCTCTGTGTGTGTGTGTGTGTGTGTGTGTGTGTGTGTGTGTTAATTTTATGCAATCTCATTTGTTGCTTCTTGGGATTATTTCCTTACTGCTGGAACACTTTTCTATGTCTGTGTCTTGAGGTGTTTTTCATGTTTTCCTCCAGCAGTGTCAAGGTTTCAGGCCTTACCTTCCGGTCTTTGAAACATTTTGATTTTGTGTGTGTGTGTGTGTGTGTGTAAGGTGAAATATACAGTTCTAGTTTCATTCTTCTACATGTGGACATCCGGTTTCCCTACGCCAATTGTTGAAGATTCTGCCTCTCCCCAAAGTATGTTTTTGTGGGGTTTAGTTTTTGGGTTTTGGGTTTTGGTTTTTGTTTTTTTGAGTTGTTGTTTGGTTTTGCTTTTGGCTTTTAAGACAGAGTCTTACAAGTAGGCTTGGCTGACCCGGAATTTACTACATAGGCCAGATTGACTTCAAACTCATAGAGATAAGCCTGCCTCTTCCTCCAGAGTTCTGAGATTATAGCTTTGTATCACTATGATGGTCTCCAGTGTATGTTTTTGACCACTTCGTTTAAAAAAAAATTAGGTATCTAAGCCAGGCATGGTGGCATGCCATATTACAATTAATAATTTGTGTTTCTTGAACCATGGATTGAAACCATGCTTCCTGTGTCTCTGTGTTGTGATATTTTTTAATTAATTTTTTTTATTTTTATTTTTTGTGCAATATGTTTGTTTGGATAACTTCGTTTCGTTTGGGCATCTTCTCATTGAGTAGCCTGTGAGTGGAGGCATGATCTCTGGGACCACTTCAAAGGTACAAAGCCAAACCAACACAACCAAACAACCAAAAGACCCTGCCGTGAGAGTACTATCACCCATACAAGACCTGGGAATACAACTAAGAGCAGTTACAGCCCACTGTAGGTCATCACCCTTAATCACAATACTAAAAAACCATAGTGGAGGCCTTTATTGGCCATACTCAGGTTTGCAGGCTGTGGAGTGAGCAGGGTATGTCACCATCTGTAATGTGGAGCAGTATCTCATAATTGTCACCTTATTATGTCATTGGGCTTTTTTTAGTTAGTGACAATTTGCATCTTTTTAGTGAAACATTTGTTCATGAGATAGTCCTGTTTTCATTTTAGGAGTATAATTTAGTTTTATTTAATATAATTTAATCTTATTCTGCCTTCTCATTTATATTCCTGACACTGGTCCTGCCAAACTCTGTGCAGACATTTCACTTCCTGCTCATCTTTTTTATTGCATGATTTTTTTTGAAACAATGAATCTATATATTTTACGTACATAGATTTAAGTTCAGTTTTTTTTCCCCTTGGTTACAGCTGCCACGCAGCTGAGGCTGATGAACCAGGCTTAAGAAGACTCCGGTTTTAGTACTTGCTGATATTCGGAATGCCAAAATTCCGTCCACAGCTGATTTCTGCCTGCCAGCTAATCTTGCTGCAGAATCACTGGGTATTTTTAGCAATTTGTCATCACAAGTCTGCACAAGCCAGCTTCAGCATGCCATTGGTGTTTGCTTTTGAGCTCAGATCTCACTGTGTAGACCAGGCTGGCCTCAAACTCAGAGATATGTCTTCTTCTGCTTCCCAAGGGTCAGTGTGCCTTGCTGCTTTGGTATTTTAAAAGTTCTTTTCTACAACAAGACGAAATGTATACTTCTTCTCAAATGAAAGTTCTTAGCAATTTCAAAATTTTTAATATCAAAATAAAATGTTTACTAAGAAAAATCAGATCACACAAGTAAGTGAAAAGAAAAAAACTCAAGTTAACAAAAATCACACCACATTGTTGTAACATCAATGGAGATTTATTTTTTCTCACTAAACCTATGAACATGTTTCAGCTCTTGATGCCAACGGAACAAAGTTTCTGTTGTTCAGAAACTTTTACCAATACACACACACACACACACACACACACACACACACACACACACACCTGAGGGTAAAGCTCATTGTAAGGCCAACAAGGACTTACAGGAGTCTCCAACACATACAGTTGAGGTAGCCTTCTTTCTTGCTAACATGAAGCCAGGTAGAGTCCTGCTCACACTGAATTCATCCGGGAAAGGAGGAGGGAGAGGGCACTGTCTCTGAATGGTGGAGGATTTACCCAAAAAGGACTGTGTTAGCATCAAAGCAGACAACTATGCCAGCTGGGACTGAGCTGCCTCTGTCTAAGAAGCAAACTCCATATCCATCCCCCAGCCTCATCCCCTGGCTCAGTGGAATCAAGGCTTCCATCAAGTCTCTGTCAAAGATATGAAGGAACTAGAAGCCAGAACTCTCAACTTTGTGCCTCCATAACAGGAGACCTGATGCAGAGAAAGAAGAATGCTATCATGGTTTCAGTCCAAGTCCCGAATTCCTGGCTTTGGGACCCGAGGCCATGCAGTGTATCATGGCATTGAGGGCATGTGATGCAGGGACTGCTCACCTTGTGATGATAAGGAAACTGAGAAAGGGGTCCTGGGGTGGGGGAGGGCACACTCCTAAGCTAATAGTGGTGGTTCACCCCTGTAATCCCAGCTCTTGGGTGGCTGAGGCAGAAGGGATACTCGGAGCTCAGGGACAATCTAGACAACACATCGTGAGACCCTGATATAAGAACAAGAAAAATGAGCCTTGAAAAAAAATACAGCCTTCAAAGACAAGCCCGCAGTGACCAACTTCCTCCAATCAGGGCCCCATGCTAATTGTCCATTCAGCTGTGAACTCAACAGTGGGCAAGTCCATTAATGAACTTAGCACCTTCATAAACTACTTCTAAACATGTTATTTATCATAAGCACAGAGCAAACTAAGACACCACAACAGAAGTACCTCCAGGTAGGAACTGAAAACCACAGTGTTCATGAGAGCCCAGGTTGACAGTTTATTAAGTTAGAAACCCAAGTTTCAAGTTTTCACATCATCCTCATTGACTAAGGCTAACTTCATAATAAATGAAGCTCTAAGGTTGGCCCAAAACAGCCCACGTTTGCCCTTCTCAGTAGGCCATTCCAAGTAAGTCCGCTGTGCCATGAGAGCCCGCAGCTTGTGGTATCTACTGGGAATGTTGTTCTGTAGAATGGGTTCCAGCAAGATGAGGATTAAGTTATCAGAGCCTTCATGGAAGAGATTATGATGGGCAAAATAGAGTTCATAATGGCACCACTCACTCTGGATGAAGTGGGGAGACAGCACAAAGATGGCCTTGTAACTCTTCTCAATGAAATTGATGATGTTCTCCACAATGCTCTTGCCAGGGACAAAGTTCCTCTCATGGAGGCAAACCCGGATGTCATCTTTCTCTAGGTTGGGTAGTAATTCGTTCTTCACCCAGGCAGAATCATGCTCACTGTATGAGACAAAAGCATGGAACTGGAGGTTTCTCTGGAGTTCCTCTAAGGGGATGTGCCTGGCCCTGTGCCTGGTCTGTGTCCACTGACACAGCATCCTCACATACCAGGGCAGGTCAAAGTAGAGACAGAGGAAAGCCCCAGTGACAGCCAGCACCAGCATAGTGGCCCCGATGGTGACAGTCAGCAGAACAGTATCACAGGACAGTGGAGACATGTGGAAGTCCCTCAGTGCAGTTCCCTTAGAGCTTTCTGGGTAGTCACACCTGTAAGAGTCAGGCCAGCCCTCCACCACTTCTCTTGCTACCCAGCCTATGTTCTTGACAAAGTCCCTCAGCTCACATGTGCATTGGAATGGGTTGTTTCCCGCTGTTAGGGATCTAATATTCTGACAGCTCTGGAAGAAATCCTCAGAGGGATGGGAAACTGAGTTATGGTCGATGACCAGCACAGAAAGGCTGCTGAAGGCCCCACACCCAGGAAGGTCAGTTAAGGAGTTGGATGCTACATTGAGTTCCTGCAAAGCCTGCAGGTGGGTGACATCTTTAGGGATGCTCATTATCCTGTTGTTGTGAAGGTCAAGGACCTTGACCTTGGGAGGTAAGCATCTGAAGACAGAGCCTGTAAGCATATTCGAAGACAAATTCAACACCAATATGCTCTCAGCCCAGGCGCATGTCCTGTCATATGCATGAGAGTTCAAAGAATTCAAACTAACATCCAAAGTTTCCAGAGAGGACATATTCTTAGTCATGAGAGCTACTTTAAAAAAGTTCTTCAAACCATTCCTTTGTAAGATAAGTGTCTGCAATCTCTTTAAGGTGGAACAGCCTTGAAAAACACTGTCAGTAAAAACATTCTGGGTAAAGTTCAGAAATGTAAATGAGCTTGGGGATGGCGGGCACACCATGTGGATGAAAGGGGTGTCTGAGATAGAGAGCATCTTGATGTTCATCTCAGCAAACACCGAGTATAGCGCCTCCTTTGAAAAGAGGAACACTTGGTTTTTGACGTGCTCTATCATCAGTGACTTCAGTGCTGTCTCCGAGTAAGTAAATTCTTCCCTGTCGATTCTCTCAGTTATCGTTAAGTTGTAAATATTGAGGTACTCCACCGGTCGGGGCCAAAAGAATTGGAAAAGTTTAACCGAGCACTTCCAGGTTGTTTCTATGTGCTGGAGGGTCACATTCAATAAGGTTGGACCTCTGGTGAGTTCTGATAAAAATGTCATTAACCTTTGACAGTTTTCATCATTCAATTTAATATTACTCAGTTGTAAATGTCCTAAAGCGTTTACAGACATGTTCACTTGAACAGAGAACAAGCTATTTGGATGAAAGACCAAATGGAGAACGGTGGTATTGGGAATCTGAAGACTTTCTGTTTCCCCGCCTTTTATATGATAACTCACTAAGTCCAGAAGAATGCAGCTTAGATGCAAGTGAGCAACTGGGAGCAGATCCAGTTGTCGGAACTTTGCAGCACTTAATCCCAGGAAAGTCAGCTTCGTCAGGTTGCCAAATTCCTTACACACAGGCAGTACATCAAAGTCATTGAATGAGAGGTCTAGATGCCTCAGGCTCGCCATAGGGCAGCAAGAGATGTTTTGCAACCGATTGTGTGAGACATCCAGGTATTCTAAGTCCTGATTGAACAAGAATACATGGAAATCAAGGCTCCGTATCCTGTTGTGGGAGAGTCTCAGAACTCTCAGCTCTGACAGAAAGCTGATATCAGGCATCCGAAGCTCAGATATAGAGTTTTGAGACAGACTCAGGGCTTTTGTTCTTGGTGGCAGGTCTTTGGGGACATGAGTAAGGTTCCTGTTTGAATAGTCTACCATAGACTCAAGTTCATTAGAGAACGGGGTCATGCTTCCGACTATTAAGGCCAGGGCGCAAACAAAGTGGAAACTCCCCACGATGGGTTTTCTGTCTTGGCTCATGTTGCAGAGGCTATCCCAGAGGGACTTTACCATTCTTCACAGCATTTTTACTTGGATCCAAGCTCTAGAAATAAGACAGACTTTAAGGTGAATAAAGATTAAGTGGTGAGTTTTAAGCTTCCATTTTCCAGGATTCTGAGAGCTTTCTTCTCCCACCCTGCACTCATCACCACCCCCATTTTTTATGTGATATTGTCTCGGTCTGAAGCCACAGGAAACAATATGAACTTTTAATCCAAGTACCGTGATTATCTGTTTTGATTAGTCTTGGGGATTCCTAAAGGATTCTCTAGGGGCCTCAAGTTTCTTTCCCATGCAGAGCTTTCTCAGGGCTGGAGCAGCCTTCAGGGTGATGTTTGTCAAAATCCGAAATTTAAAGACAAATGTATGATCTGCAGCCACCTGAACCAGAGGTAGCAAAGGATGAACAACAGACACAGGGAAGTAAGAGAACAGGAGAGAGGATATGCACACAGGAGAAGCAGCAAGAAGAGAAATGGAGAGGGGATGGAGGAAGGGCAGAGGGGGCAAAGAGGCCCAGGGGTATCAAGACAAATACACACTCGAGAATCTATACCATGGGGGCTCTGAACAGATCTGAAAAATATCTGAGTCACATCAGGGGACAGAAGCCAGCAAAAGACTGTGGACCAGCCCTTGAAGTCAATCAAGTCTCCACAACTTAATTCTCTCCCCCAACCCCCAACCCGTTCCCTAATGCTATCACATTGACAGTTTGGTGTCGGTATACACATTTCAGGGAAACAGAAGCATTCAGATCCTGGCAGGTTCCATCACTGGAGGAAGGACTCCACCTTCATCCGTTCTCTTGTTGTTATAATATAATACCAGGGATTGGGAAACTGGTAAAGGATAATTCTTACAGTTCTGGAAGCTAAGAGGCCAAGAGTTGAGGGGATGCCTCTGGTGAGAAACCCCTTGTTGGTGGGGACTCTTTGCAAAGCCCTAATGTCATACAGAGCATGACCTGATGAAAGAGATAAGGCGGGGGAGGGGGGAGAGTCTTGTAACAAGCCACTCCCTTTATGTCTCATTAATTTATTAGTCCATAAAAAGGTTGATCCATTTATGATGGTGCTGCCCAAGGCCCTGCCTCCAAAAGTAATTTTCATATGACTTTAGTGGTTAAGTTTCTAGCGTGTGAATCCTGTACATCAATATTTAAGCCATAGGAAAGGCCACAAATGCAGGCAGCTTCTAGAAATGGTTGAATTGCTTGATCTTCAACAGCACATAGAAAGAATTCAGCCTTGATTAAAGACCTACAAGATGCATCGTGGAACTGTAGAACAATAAATGTCCCTCATGTTGAGGCGCAGAGTTATCAATGGTTTGTTACCGCAGCAACAGAACGGACTGTGTTGAGCCATCTTTTTCATTAATCAGGGTAGTAAGCACTTTCACTGCGATCCCCAACACTTGGATTGTACAACTAGACTCACAATCCTGCAAAGAACCAACTTCACAGTAGCAAGGACCCAAACTCACCCGGGAAACAGATAAAAGAATAGGACAGATGACATGCTGTCTGTCCTCAGAACAAGGTGAGAGTCTGAAACAGAAAGGAACAGACTCTTGAAAACTCCAGTGATTGAAATGGAGAACTCTTTGGACGAGCTGAATCATAAAAATAGCCCCATTGAGTGGGATAGAAGACCAAGAAGGGAATTTTCCCTAAGGCCCACCATAGGAGGCCAAAGAGAAACCACAAAAGAAGTGCTAGAAGGTGTGGAGACCAGATCCATGGTTACACTCTGGGAGAATGGGTCCAATCCTCAGAGAAAGAAATTGAATGCCCCGGCAAGGAGGTTCCAGAATGAACTCCTAGTGGCTTAGTGATAGAGGACTTGTCTAGCATGCTTGAGGTTCTATGTTCAAGCCCTAGTACTATCAAAAAAGAAAGATAAAAAGAAGCAAGGCAGGGGCTGGAGAAACGGTTCAGTGATCATGAACACACACGTTGTTCTTACATGCCACTCCCAGCACCAGTAGGGCTGACAAAATGCTCAGACATATAACAATGAACAAATAGATTTCTTAAAAGAAAAAGAACAAGTAATTAGCAAAAATGTAGTAATGTTTACTGCTGAGCCACAGCAAATATTGATGACAAATATTTTTAGAAGAAATTGGGACTTAACTTTGCCAAGGATTATGAAGGAATGATTAGATGTTGGGAGAAAAAAGGAATGAAACTGACGCATGTTGGGAGTTCTTGCTTGATCGAGTGGAAGCTCTAGGTATCAATAAATTCAAGATGTGAGGAAATTATAAAGTTAAGTGTGGGAACAAAGCAAATGAGTCTGAAAAATTAGCGTAGTTCCACTGGGTAATGTGGTAATTTATGTAAATTCCTTTAAAATTCGCTGCTCTTTACTTCAGCAATTCCACAGCTGAGCATTCACTGAAGGGATCAGTAGAGGTCCACAGGACGGTGAGGTTGTGGGGATGCTCACACCGTGATAAAAACCGTGATAAAAACCGGAAAGATCAGAATGGCTAGGGTAGAAAATGATGGTTCATTCACAACGTGGCACGACATACAGCCTCGGTCACTGCATTAAAAAAAAAAATCCTGCAATATAGCATTAAGTGACCGGAAGGAAGGTTACCACACTGCACACCCACCAAGACTCTAATTTGTAAGAATACAGATTAGAGCATCTCAAAACCCGTGGGGGAAGAATGTGAAAAAATTATGCCTAATGCAAATAGCAGTGATGTCAGGATCAGGGCTTAATTTAATTTTCTTTTTTACAGTTTCAAGTATTTCTAAAATTTCAAAACTTTTAACATCTTCTGGGGTCTCAGGCTATTATCTCTTACAATCTTGTAAAAAGCCGTCTTTATTTGATGTGCCAGGGTGAAGTGATATGGGGGGAGTCCCCCATCTCAGAGGAGGAGGAGGGGGGAAGTTGGAAGAGGAGCTGCATGAGGGGGCACTGATAGGAGAGGGAGCTGATATTGGGATGTAATGTAAATGAATGAGCGAATTAATTAATTAATTAATTAATGGGAAAAGTTGTCTCTAACAGAATTTCAGCTTGGAGTGTGGAGGCGGGCATAATGTTCCACTCCGTGCTGAGGCAGTTGAGGGTTGCCGGGAGAAGAGGAGCCCTTGGTAAGCCTAACTCAGTCCAATATAAGGCAACATAGCCAAGAGTACATGGATAGCACAAGTTGGATTTGATGGGATTGGACGGGGGTGGGTTGGGGGGACACTCAGGTGGGTGGGTGGTTAAGAGTTAGGAAGGGGCGAAGAAAAACACAGTGTTCAAAATTCTCAAAGAACTAATCAATTAAAGCTCTCTTAAAATATACCCCGCCAAAAAGTTTTATATGCAAGCATGCTTGTATTATTTATGATATAAATACACACATAAAGAGGGCCCAACCTCTTCAACAAGGTGGCAGAGAATGGACATTCACGGATGAGGTCCCCTCCTACAAATCCCCCTCCCCCACCCCCCGAGGGCAGCTTACGTGTCTATGTTCAAGGGACTGTCATTCATTCAGCTGCCATGTCCCCCACATGGATATGCGCGTCCTGGAAGATGCTCAGAACCTCGAGATGTTCCTAGGGTGCACATTCTGGCAAACAGCCCCAGACTTTAATGAATTCGTAGGTAGCATGGGTGGGACAAAGGGGAAGGTTTATTTATTTATTTTAAAGGAAGTATGAGGAGACAATAAGAATTTGCTTAATACATCAAACAGAAAGTGAAAGAGAAAAGAATAGTCAACCACAAAACCAAAAGTGGTGGCGGATGGAGGGAGCGCCGTAAAAACTAAAGCTATGAGAAAAGGGGGGTGGGGGGGAGGGTTGTAATCAAGTCAACACAAGCACAAGAGAAACCTGGCTCTGTCAAACTTTGGGTTTGAAGGCCAAGTGCCAGCTTCCGGCTGGATTCAAAGTTACAAAGAGTTTGGGAATCTTGATCTCAGTCACTTCCACCAAATGTTTCTTCAGATTCTTCTGTGGACAAAGGGCACGGCAAAAACTAGCGCAGCGGAAACGAATTCACATAGGAGGGACAGAATTAAATCCTTCCTCCAAAACGCTCATAAATTAGTGAGAGGTACAGACTAATAAAAGATTATAGTACCACGTGATGAGGAAACAGAACACTGTTTTTATACACACAGCCCAGTGTGCTGTCACGACCACAAAAGACTACAAAACTTCGTGAAAGGAGAAAACAGCCCAAACCAACGGGACAGGAAAAGTCACAGAAGTCGACTCACTTCCTTGGCTACCGCTGAAATGCCAGCTGTTGTCTGTCTACCCGAAAGTCACAGAAAATTCTTAGGTAGTCCAAACGACAGCCACGCTTTAAAACACCGCCACAAAATCGTTTTGTAAAAATTTCAAAGAAAGGTTACCTATTTCCAGCACTGACGGTACCATTTTCTTTCTCGATTGAAATATCAACGCAGTAATTTGAAAAATCCAGAAAAGCCTTCTTACTTACCAAGACTTCCTTCTCCGAATTTCTCTGAAAAAATAAGTTGCTTGACCAACCCTAGTCCTAAGCCTGGGAACCACGGTACTTAGGAGTGGTTTGGCGTCATCTCTTGGTACTCGTTGGAATTACCCCGTGTATAAAACCCTTCCAAAGCAGAGGGGCTCTGAGCTGCCGTCTATAAATCTTTGCTTCAATCTTTAGATTCATATAAACAAGCAGATTATGAACATTTTGGTGTTACTACGAGTATTTATTTAAGGTATGTTTTGTCTGCTTTTTGGTTTTTATTTTTGTTTAGTTTTGTTGTTTGTTGTTTGTTTTGTTTTATTTCAGACTGAATTTTAAATTGCCACCAGGATAGAAGTTAGGAGATTCAGTTCTGTGCTGTGACAATCCTTCATATTTCCCCTACAAAATCACCACTGTCATTCGAGCAAGGTTTCAGCACCTTGGGACTGACAGAGATACTTTAAAAACAAAATAAGCTTAAAGCTCATGGCGTGCTTTTTGGAAAGCCGGTTTTCAAGAGAAGTTTCAGTGTCAATACACATTTAGCCAGCCTCGACAGTTTGTCAACATTCACTACTACTGGGAGCTTCAGTTCTTAATTCGGGAAGAGCAAGCGATGCTGGTCTTCTTCCACAGCAGCTTAGAACTTGGTTTTCTAAAGACTGTTTAGAATTTGAGAAACACGTTTAGTCAAGGCTGAAAGGCAAAGAGGATGAAGGGCAGACACTTTGAGCAGGTGTCCCTGTATCCCGGCTTCTCACTCGATTAACTAGATGATCGTCTCCTAATTGATCTCTCTGGCTACCATCATCTCGTCTTTGAACAAAAAAACAAAAACAAAAAACTACCAAGACTGTACGTTGGCCAATGATAAGCTGGAAATCACTTCTGCTTTCGGGAGGAAACGAAGAAGAACATCTTACTGCTCATAGTCACTCAGCAAACATAAGAGGAAGTCTTCTCCGAACTGGGGAGGCTCAGCAAGGAGTGATGGGGCAAAGCTGGCAACTAGTGTGTGGAGGGAGCGAATGAGTGGAGATATCCAGACCCGACTGGAGACCTAGGCAGAGGGGAGAGGAGCCAATGAGATGCAAGGGATGGCAGGCAACACTGGGCCTGCTTCTTAAGAAACCACATGATTCAGAGGTATACACACAAGCTTGAGCAAGCACGCACGCACGCATACAGGCACACACATACGTGCGCCTAGCATTGAAGAGCGGTCACATGACTCACATCTCGGTTGTATTGCACAGTAATGATGACCTTTGGGGATGCAAGTGCTACTCCTGTTGAAGCTGTCACAACTCTAAGGGGAAGGGTAGAGCCAACCTAATTCATGCAACTCACATGGAAGGGACCACATGACAGGAAAATGAGCAGAAAAGAGAACACATTGGGCTGAGTGCCTCGCTTAGCCAACTGTGTAGCTTTGGGCAAGTTGTGTAACCTCACTGAGATTATTTTTTCATCTACAGAACAGTCAGAGTTGTGATTTTTTTTCGAGGGATGATAATGAATACCAAGCAGCTGGAATGATAACTGACAAAAAAAGAAGCCACAAGAGTAGGAGATTTGGATTCTGTGAAAGCCATGTTTTCACATGGGAAAGTAGAAAGATCATAGAGCATTGAGATCACATGAAGCAAATCAGGAAGCAGAACTATGGCCTAGCACGCATATACAGGGCTCGTCTTCCTGCCAGCTTTACTCTGGGCATTTTACAAGTACTTACCAACACTCATAAAGGTGCTGGGAGATAAGTGTTCTACCCCCACCTCACACTGGTTCAGGAGTAGCTAAGAAATGGACTGGTCAGGGGCAGGCCGTCCCAAGACTGTGCTCAGCATCACAGTGTGCCAGGTCCCAAGTCTCACATAAGGAGACACCGAGAGGTAGCCATTTGACTCAGAAGCCGGAACTCAGGTTCAGAGTCAGAAGCCGATGGATGCCTGCGGCCAGAAGGCAGAGGGAGCACCACCCTGCCTTCACTTCCAACTGTCTGATTTCTAGAGCCATAAGAGGAACACATTGCTGTTGTTTTAAGCCACGTGGCTAAAGGAAATTTCCTATATCGGCCACAGGAGACTAGTAGCATTATCACATGCATATACTGGAACACATACAATGCTTTTCTTCAGAACTCTTGTCTTCCAGCATAACTAAGAGAGAGTCCCATTCACCATGTTATCCCCCTTTGTCCTTTAAAAAATACCATATATGATGTTTCATATTTTATGAGATAGCATCTTACAAGTGGGTCTCATATCGTCCTGCCTCGGCTCCCCGGTGTTGACATTGCAAGCATGCGCCACCCTATCCGATTTTATGTGTTATGCTACTTTAATTTTTTTTAAATGTCACAGTGGGATAAATAAGATAATATAGCCTAAAGCCAGTTAATATCCTGTCGCAGTTCAGACAGAAGGAAAACATTATTAAGTACTGATATTAAAGCTAACATTTGCTGTTGAATTTGTGGGGAAGACAAACCACGGACTGAATTAAAATGGTATTTGTAGTGCGTACAACCATGTAATGGTATCCAAACTATGTCAGGTTTTCCACACATCAATAAAAATGTGACTGAGAAACCCAAAGGGCGGGCACAAATTAAGCCAAGAATATAATCGGATGGATTGGGGGCGGGGCTAGAAATGGGTCTAACACGAGAAAGCACACGGCGAAGCATCCTCACTGCCTGTGGGAAGATACAGACACTACTCAGTGCACACTCCTGAGATAGACAAAGAACAGGACACTCAGAGATACCAAGTATGAGTCAGAATGTTAGAAACAGGAGCTTACCAACACTTCCCGTGCTCCCAAATTGTTAAAAAAGGCTCAGAGGAGCCAGATGTTGACACCATTTTTGAAGCTCTTCTCATGACTCTTGGTGTCATAGGAGGATCTAGGCACTGAGACCTGCATACTAGCCTGGTGTCTGGCTCCTAGCTGCATCCTTATAGGACCCTGGAGGCATCTGCCCTTGACTTTCTGATTTCCCCATCTCTGTCTTTCCTTCCAGCATTTGAAACCAGTCCTTGAAATCAATCACCAACTGATCTCAACCATTCTGCCTGATGTTTCAGGTTTGGTGTTTGGTTCACTAAGTTGAGCACCAGCCCTTCACTAATTCAGGTTTTGGTAGTTGAATAGAACACCCCTGATTGTACCCGAGATGCTGTTAACACCAGCCATGATCTGGCTTGTAAGCATTCTGATTTCTATTTCTAGCTCAAGTCTTTCCCTCTGATGCCAACAGTTCCCCAGTCTCACTGCACAGAAACATCATGGGCCACCCCTTCATTATACCTCTACGTTCGTTCTCAGCGACCTCACTCCTCTCTTCTCAATCCAAATTAAGTCACTGTTTCCCCAGGACCACATTGCCAGAGTGACTTAACAGAGTTGCCAGTAAATATTGACACTACCCAGGGCTGGTCTCATGTGGACTTCAGACCGTGTCCTGGCCTAAAGGAGGTGCCATTCTACCAGCTTTTCACCACTCTCCCTTGGCCCAACACCCTCCTACCCTTTCTCACGCCCACCCTTGTCCTCTGTTACTTGCCTGACATCACTCTCCCTTGTTCATTCTTAGCTGATGATGCTTCATATTGCACAGATAGGCCTCTTCAGAAGAGCAGTGCTTTACAGTCTGCCGAGCTCTGCCAGTTGACCTGAACAGCTCTATCCTTCCCTTGTGGAGCAGAAGACTCACTTTTGCCTTGTCTACACAGTAAATCTCTCTTGCAATTATCCTTTCTCCACTTGTGGTGGTTTGAATAGGAATGGCCCCAGTAGATTCATGTCTTTGAATGCTTGGCCCGTGGGAGTGGCACTATTAGGAGGTGTGGCGTTGTTGGAGTAAGTGTGACTTTGTTGGAAGAAGTGTGTCACTGTGGAGGCGGGCTTTGAGGTCATGAGTGTGTGTGTGTGTGTGTGTTCAAGCTTTGTCCAGTATAGAAGCCCTGTCTCCTCCTGACTGCCTTGAGATCAAGATGTGGAACTTAAGACTCCTCCAGCCCCATGTCTGCCTGAACACTTCCATGCCTCATGCCATGATGATCATGGACTAAACCACTGAAACTGTAGCCAGTTCCAATTCAATGTTGTCCTTTATAGGAGTTGCCTTGGTCCTGGTGTCTCTTCACAGCAATAGAAACTCAAGCTAAGACACTGCTTTAATGTCAATGTTATTCTTCCCTAGTGTGGGATTTCTGACCTACACATGATGTTGCAGTTTTCTTCACCTCTAAAAAGCAAAGCTCTTACTTGAAGGCTCGGTCTCCTCATCCTTGGTCCTCCTCACACCGCTGACTTATTTCCCCCATTCACTGTCACTAATTATTCTCCTCTTGTTTCATTAGATACACACCAATCCCTGCTGCTCAAGAGAGATAGCTCATTAACTGACCATCATGGTGCCAAATAAAAGGCTCAGGTTTCATTTTCATCTCGTTTGAATCATCGAGCAACATTTTATGTGGTTGAAACATCTTTGGTTGGAGTTAGTTCAAGACTAACTATGTAGCCTTGGCTGTCCCGAACTCTTTCTTTAGGCCAGGCTGGCCTTGAACTCACAGAGACCCACCTGCATCTGCCTCTCGAGTGCTGGCATTAAAGGTGTACACCACCATCACCCACCTTGGTTGAAACATCCTGAAAGGTTCTCTATCTGGGTGTTCTGGTCACCCATCTTCCAGCCCCTTTTCTTGAGTTCTCTGTGAGCTCACTGACATTCCTTCCCACCCTCTTGGGTCCTTTCTTGGGTCTCAGGTCTTCTGTTTTGATGATGAGATAGCTAAGGTCAAGGGCACCATCCCCATCTCTGGGTCACAGGGATAAGTGACTTTTCTATTAAAAAATGTGAAGGATTCTCTTCTACTCAAAAGTATAGATGGACCCCAATCCTCTCACCCACCATGCTCTGGGCCTTACAGGTTCTACAGAACCTCTATTTTTCCTAGTGTGCTATCAAGTTAGCTCCCTCCCCCCCCCCAACCCCTCCTGCCCAGTAGAAGCAGCATTACTTGCTACATAATGCATGCTTTTGAAAAGTTGTGTTGAAAGCCTGGGGGGCTACTCAGTGAGTGGTTAAAGTGCTTGCCAAAGGAGTGTGAGGGCTGGAGTTTAGATCCCCAGAGTCCAAGTAAACACTGGGTGGGCTTGGCAACCCACCTGTAAGTCTAGCCTTGAAAGGCAGAGATGGGATTCTCAGAGCAAGCGGCTGTGGCGACTAGACAGATCAGTGAGCTCCAGGTTTGGACAATAGGTCCTGTCTCTTTGACTAAGTAGGAGAGCATTTGAGGATGATTTCCAGCATCCACCTTCTGCTTGCATATCACGTGTACTCACATATATGCACACTCCCTCACATGTGCACACATACATGCAGATGTGTACACACACACATACCACATACACACATGAAAAGGAAAAATGTTGACTAAACTCTTCAACCATGCTGAATCACAATGGACAGCAATTGGGACTTGTCTGGTAAAGGCAGCCCAACTATTCTGTTTCTAACCTCTTGGAGGAGAGTATATACAAAGACAGTTATTGCAACATTCTCTATAAATGAGTAGAATACAAAGCACAGGAAAGATCCACTAACCAGGAAATTGCTACATTGTGACATAGACTAGATGTCTAAAGGATACCAAAAATGAGTGTCCTAGAGCTACACGTATGAACATGACTGATTCTCAGATAAAGCTATGTTAGGACCGGGGATGCAGCTCAGTTGGTAGAGTGACTGCCTAGCATGCAAGATTCCCTGGATTTGATTCCCAGCACCTATAACTTGGGTATAGTGGAGAATTCCTGTAATCCAGCACTTGGGAGGTAGGGTAAGGAGAATCAGGAGTTTAAGGTTATCTTTGTCTGCATAGCAATTTTGAAGCTAGCCTGGGATACCTGAGACCCTATCTCCAAATAAACAAAGAAGTTAATGTTGAATTAACAAGTTTCTATAGCTATTTGTAAATTTCTAAATCATTTACAGATTTATTTAGTCATTATTTAAATCATTTGTAGCATTTTAAATAATTGTTATACATTTATAGGTAAGGATATTGGCAATAAACACTAGTCCGAGTGAAGAGACTCACAACCTCAGTGCAGTGATGCTCTTCAGAGAAAGCAGGGAAAGAAAGGGAAGGGCTTTCACGCAGATCCTTAATGTTTTTTCCTTTGAAATAAAAGTTCTAAAATAAATACGTTTAAAAAAAAAAAAGGTAAAACCTGACCTCTTAGCATTGTCGTGGTACAATCTCCCTTTTGTGCCCACAAGTGAGTACTTAACCTGTTATCTTTGACTTCTCTATATGTTTTTAAACAATTCAAGATATTTTAAATCAATGGAAAAAAAATTCCTTGCAAAAAAACGCAAACCACCTGAAAAGACCAGGCTGGCTTGGACATAGCTGCCTTTGAACTCTAAGGGCAGAATTACAGTTTGGCAGAAGCACGGGGAACCGTGTTGCTAGGGTTGTCTGGGTGATAATTCCTTGCTGCATAAGCATGATGTTTGGGTCAAAAGAGAAAAAGGAAACACTCCCTGTCCGACTGGGCTGCTGACCTCACAGGCAGCTACAGCAGAGGCAATGGCCGTCTCTAGGATGCGGACTTGTGTGGGTCATTGAAACATACCTGGTCCACCTGAGACACAATTTAGGACTGGAGCAAGCAGGGTGGAGTGGGGGTGCTCTGTGCTCTATTTTTTGAAGTAGAAAGTAGGGTACAGGAGGCAAGCACTAGATTAGGGTTTAAATCCTCAGTTTACAAGGACCAGCTATTGAGGTTTTGTCTTTTACTGTCTATTGTAATGCTAAATTCAGGCCCCAAGACCTGGAGTCCACACACGGACTTAAGAGACCTTGCCTCATAAAGATGCCAACAGCCAATAGATGGGTAGGAGAGACATAGGCGGAGTTTAGGTTTCCCTGGCTTGGGGGGAGAGGAGGAGGAGGAAGAAGAAGCCACTGTGGGTTAGGAGTCAAGAAAGCATGGCCCTGTGGGCTGGCCAATAGGAGTTAAGAGCAGCCCAGATGGAACACAGTGAGCGATAATTCGAGGTTATTGATAGGAAAGTAGATTCTAACAGCATGGAGGGTAGATACCTGCCCTGCTCTTGTGCTGTTTAAGATGCATTGTAAATGTAAAGGTTGTGTGTGTTTTTTATCTGGGAAATAAATGGTCAAAGGCAGGGTAGAAACCCCCTCATCGGGATTAAAAGTTTCTACTTCAACCAACCTTGGTTTCTACCCTCAGTCACATCCAGATGACTTTCCAGAGTTTCTATGAATATAAAAATAAAAAGCCAGGCATGATGGCACACACCCTTGATTCCAGCACTTGGGAGGTAGAGGCACACAGATCTCTGAGTTTGAGGCCAGGCTGGTCTACAAAGACAGTCCCAGGATAGCCAGGGCTATACAGTAAAACTCTGTCTTGAAAAAAAAATGAAGTAAATAAATAGATAGCCTTAATTAGCTTCAATTTCTTTATCCCATAGGGAAAATATAAGGAAGAAACCCAAAGTGACCTAATGGTAGACTAATCAGATACATTGTTATATAAACAAAATATGATGTCGATTGTAGTAGAATGCTTTGACTGACCCATGTTGGCCAAGAACAATGGTTACCAGTAAACAACGTTTACCAGTGAGGAAAAAATTGCCATAATCTTGCCTTAATTTTTTTTTTTTTAATTTTTGATATGAGGTGTCGCTATGCAGTTCATGCTGGCCTCGTTTGCTGTATGGTCCCGACTGGTCTCAAACGTGCAATTCTTCTACTTCAGTCTTCTTGCTATTTGTGTGTGTGTGTGTGTGTGTGTGTGTGTGTGTGTGTGTGTGTGTGTGAGTGGAAAGGAACCACAGTAGAATCCAGGCACTTAAAAGTGGTAGTGATTGAATGGCACACCCCTGTAATCCTAGTAACAAGTTCAAGACCTGCCTGAGCTAATAACCCGTTCAAGAACAACCTGGACAACCTGGCAAGACCCTGTCTCAAAATAAGATGAAAAAATTAAAAAGGGTTAGGAATGTAGCTTATGTCATATATATATATATATATATATATATATATATATATATATGTGTTTACCCCCTAGTCCTGACAAAATGATGATGATGGTGATAATAATGGTGATAGTGATGATTGTGATGGTGATATTAAAGGAATAAAAATGAGGTCATTGTTTTAAATTTTGAATTCATAATCTAATTTTTGGGTAAAGGAATTCTTTCTTCAGTTCAGACTGAATACATAATATTAATGTGTTCAAATTCACTGATGGACATAAAAAATTAGGAAAAAACTGTAGGCTATACCATATCACACATTATTTGAATGTTCTAAAATTCAAAGGAATGACATATTCTCACAAAATTTTAAAAAAGAAGTTGGCATACTTTTGTGAAAATCAGACTAGAAAATTAATGGCTTTTCAGTAGAAAGGGATTTTAAAACTGTCTCATTATATGATTTAAAATAAAATAAAATTTGCTGTCACACGCGCCAAGGTGCTCTTCAGAAGCTTTAGAAGCGACATACAATAGTAAGCAACCAGCCTGTCAGCAACCAGTGAGAACCAGGGTCTAAGGGCTCAGAACACTCAGTACTGATAACAGGGTGGACCAGGCACGACTTACAGCCCCGTTGAGTGGTCTCACTATCAGAGGGAAACAAATAAACGAAGTAATGGAAGCAAATGCAAATACCTGAACTAGCTTAGAGATCCAAAACTATCAGTCTTGAATGGCCCCACTCAGAGCCCCTCCCACTCTGAACATTTTTTCTCATCTTCCTAAAAAGAAAAAAGAAAAGAGCAACAAACTAGCAGAAGTCAACTGTCTTAGGGTTTCACTGCTGTGAGCAGACACCATGACCGTGTCAACTCTTATAAGGACAACATTTAATTGGAACTGGCTTATAGGTTCAGAGGTTCAGTCCATCATCATCAAGGCGAGAGCATGGCAGCATCCAGGCAGGCATGGTGCAGGAGGAGCTGAGAGTTCTAAGTCTTCATCTGAAAGCTGCTAGCAGAGCAGTGCCTTTCAGGCAGTCCATAGGATGAGGGTCTTAAGTCCATGCCCACAGTGACACACCTACTCCAAGGCCACTCCCACTACAACAAGGCCACACCTCCTAATAGTGCCACTCCCTGGCTCAAGCATATAAGTTACACCAACAACTGACTACTTAAAATTAAGAACTCCAGGGTGGTGAAAAGTCCCCCCAAGCACACAAAGTTCTATTCTAACAGGTGTTTATTGTTTGCAACTGCACAGAAATGCACAAGCAACTCCTCAAAGGAAAGAAACACACACAAACGGAAGCTGCCTAAAAAGAGAGAGCAGCTTACAAAGAGAAAACCAGAAAGGGGGCGCGCATGAGAAATGGTGACCAGTCAAACCTTGGAGACGCATACCTTTAATCCTAGGCAGAGGCTGGCAGAGGTCTGAGTACAAGGCCAGCCTGGTCTACAGAGTGAGATCTAGGACAGCCAGGGCGACACGGAGAAACTACGTGGTGCAAACCCCATCCCATTCCGCCCCACCCTACCCTACCCCCTGCTGCCATCAGGGAGGGGAGGGGAGGGGAGGGGAGATTTTGTTTGCTTTGGACAAATACATTTTCCACGCCAAACGCAGATGTGCAATGCCCAGGCCAAAGAGAATGAATTTGGGCTTTGATCCACATTTCCAAGCTGGCCTTCTAGAAAGCATGGCTCCTTTGAGTCTTTTTACTTTTGTTTCTAATCACATCCCACTCCCATCGCTGACGTGGTCAGAGAATTCCACCTAATTTAGAACCGGGAAATCCCACGGTGAGGCTAGGGGACTCCTTACAACCTGCAGGGCTTCCCCAGTGCTTCGTAATGGAAGGCAGGGGACCCCGCGCTCTGCCCCGACCACCGATCTGGGACGGCGGAGTTCGGAGTTCGCAGCAGGTCAGGGTGCAGTGGGGCCGGGCAGAGGCAGAGGAGGGCGGCCCGGGGCGGGGCAGCTTGGCCGGTCCCTCCCCTGCGGCCGCGTCCCCGCCGGTCCTGCCGACGTGGCGGGGCGGGACCCGGGACTCCCGCGCGCACTCGGCCGGCCAAGCGGTAAGAGCCCGGGGCGCCCTCTCCCCATCCCCTTCCCGGGCGGGAGGGGACCAGCGCGCCGCGACCCTTGTCCGCTGTAGGGTGTGAGAAATCACCGGCGGGGAACCGTCCCGAGAAAGCAACTTGCTTGGGCACGAAGGTCGGGGGAGACGCGGCCGAGGGCCCTGCGTGGGTGCGGGCGTGTGAGTGTGTGTGTGTGAGTGTGTGTCGCTCCAAGTCCACGCTCATGCACACACCCACACGCCCGCACGCCCGGTCTGCACCCTCGTCCGGCCTGGAGCTCCGTGGAGTCCGCTGCCAGAGGCTAGGCACAAGCCAGTCTGGAAAGTTTCCCCAAGTGTCCCAAGTCTGGGGTGGGCTGTAGGGTCCTCCCAGCGCGACGCTCTGAGGGATCCAGTTCTTGCTAGTCAAAGACCTCCATTCCTAGGGTGAGCTTGTCCTCCCCCTGGGAAAACCGAGCACAGGCCTTGACCTCCATCCTGATCCATCATCTTTCCCTGGCATGCCCCACACCCAGCATGCCTGCGCTCCTGCCCCCCTGAAACACCTTAAGCTAGCACCGTTTGCATTCCCAGGACCCTCTTGGGCCCCCTCTTCCCCACCCCAAAGGCAGCCCCTTTACCCAGCCAGCTTGTCTTCTCCGAGGAATCTGGTGAGTATTTCCCAGCTGTCAGTCAGTCCCCACTTGGATTTCACTGGCTTTTCTTAAAGAAGGAGGACTTTCGGCAGACTATGGGAGCACTCTCTGGGCCATACCATCAGTGTCCACCCCTGAACCTCTTGATAGAAGCTGATGGCTTTTTAAATCAGCAGTCCTTGAACTCCTCCCTGGGACACCAGAACAAGAGAAACAAGGTCATTCCGAGAAGCCTCTCTTAGCTCACCTGGCTTCCTAGAGTTCTTTCCTCCCCAGCCCATATCCTAGACTCTCTCCTCCATTTCCTCTATCAATCCTGAAATGTTCTGATTAAACTTCTTACATTGAAAGCTGCCAGCGATGGAATGAAACTCCAAGGGTGGGATTTGAAGCACAAGTTAGCCAGTGTAGAAGGAATTTGGGGACGGGGGGTGGGGGGTGGGGGGCGGGGTGTTAGGGGGTGGGGGGCTTCCTGAATCTTGGGGATTCAGAAGTGTAAGTAGTTATTTCTTTCATCAGAGCAGGCTTATGTGAGACATCGTTTTTCGTTCAAATCAATATCAAACACAGTATATATCAGTTGAGTAAATATTTGTGGGTCAGAACGAAGCAAGGGCTCGTGGTTCACAGGCTTGAAGGGTGACATAGACGAGTCTTCCAAAGGCATTAGAGAAGTCTGTGGAAGTCTCAGAAGAAGAGAAACAGGAGCAGTTAAATTTTTAGGAGGATATGGAGTAGACAAAGATCAACTTCAAAGTTAAGGATGACACTAAGATGCTGGGTAGTCATGGAAACCGAAATTGGCCTGACCAGAAGACAAAGCATCAGTACAGGCAGCCAGCCTGGAGGTTTAGGAGCAGTGTGAAGAGAGAGGACCAGTGCTGAGGGGAACAAAAGTTTAAGTGCTGAGTTGCAAGAGATAGAGTTGTGTGGACTGTGAAGGGCCACACAAACACTCGTGTTAGTATTTGTTTGTTCGTGTGGGTGAGTGGGTGTTTTGCCTGCATATGTGTGTCTGTGGGCCATGTATATGCAGTGCCCACTGAGGCCAGAAGAGGCCATTGGATTCTCCCCTCTGCTACCCCCTGCCTCCCCCGACACCCGGAGGGGAGCTGGAGTTATAGAGGGTTGTGAGCTGCTATGTGGGTGCTGGAAACCCAACCCATGCAAGACCTCTGGAAGAGCAGCCTGTGCTCTTAACCACTGAGCCACCTCTCTAGCCCCCACTTAGTTTATAAACAGCGCAAATACAGTTGTCTTCTGTGATTCCAAAAATACCTGCCAGGTATAGAGGCAGGCCTGGAGTCAGAGTGTATGCACTGTGAGAACTGGACAGATCTGGGAGCCTCTCCTCTGTGAGTTTACTCTGAGTCACACTTTTGTAAAGTAAGAGAGACAATCTGGGACAAGTATCATGTAACCACATTTTTAAGTGAGGCCACTTAAAAAGGAAGCCATCTACTGTCACTACATTTTCGTGACATTTTAATACCAAGAAAAGCACCGGTGCTAAATGGCCCAATGAAGACAGAGCATTACTTCCAATAAATTTAGACTTAGGAAAATCTTGAAACCCTCTCTTCATTTTTCTCTGCAGTCAGGACTTGGGAACAAAGTTTCCAGATCAGGTTATCCATTCCAGCTTGACACACAGGAGGGAGCTGAAAGTCGGTGAGAACGAGTGAGTTGTTTGCCTACAAAGAGACACTGCAGTCAGACCCAGAGGCCACTGTTTGGGCTTTCCACTTCAGAATCCGACTCACTGTTCCTCCGTGCAGCCTCTGCTCTCAGACACACAGATGTGTATCATGGCCCTCTAGAGCTCATTTCTGATGTCTAGGTATTTGCACATACTCCCATCAGCCCGAATACTCATGCCAAAGGCATGGTCAAGATTCTCCCTTGCTCTAGTTCAGGGCGTTGTTTATTATGCTGTTTTGCATAGTTCTTTCTCTAGTTTTCTTTCTCTTTAATTTAATATTTTTTCAGTGCTAGGAATCAGATCCAGTGCCTTGTGCATGTTAGGCAAGCACTCTCCCACTGAGCCACATACCATCCCTTGATGACTTTTTAATGGTTCTGTTCTAGCGCTTCATACATTTCTCATCTCTGAAATGTAGTCCCCATGCCTCCTGCACTTACTTGGGGTGCCATGATACAGCCGCCCCAATGGTTCTTGGGGCATTTTAGATGATGAATAAATTTGCTCATGAAAAACTAACTTATTCCCAGCCCACAATGGCTTCATTATGCACCCCCTTCCTCTCCTTGGAGTTTTCTGAAGCAGCTTCCTTGTTTCTGTGGGTCAAAGCCACCGACATGGCTGCAGAGATCACTGTTCCAACCCCAAATCGGAAGAGACTTCCAACCATGCAGATTGGATGAGCAGCACCGACCGAGGACACATGGTGCTCACTTGAGTTCCCATGCCCTGCCCTAGTCCCTGCTCAGAAATGGCTGTCCATTTAGAACACAGTGTCTGGTGGTGGCAGACAAAAAGTCAGTCTTAAAACTAATGACACATTCCCCATCACAGTATCATCCAGAACCAGTGAAGGTCTGTCAGGACAGACAGACAGACAGAGGACTTGGGATGTAGCTCAGTTGGCAGAGTGCTTGCTTAGTGTGCCTGAAGCCCCAGTTTCATCCACAGCAGGGCATAAAATAGTTGTGTTGGTGAATGTCTGTAATCTTAACACTCCAGAGGTGACCACAAAAGAATCAAAGGTGCAGGGTCATCCTTGGCTATATAGAAGGCCAGCCTAGGCTAAATGACATCTGATCTTTTTTTTAAAAAAAAAAGCATAAAAGAAAGAAAAGGGAAAAAATATTGTTTTGGTCTTTGTTTTGGTAGGTAATAGAGAAAAATCAGACCTGTGACAGAAAACAGAAAAGATTAAAGTAATTAAGTGAATACAGATTAGGAATATAATTAGAAGTTAAAACAGGGCTCATCCCCATAATTATTTTGGCCTTTCTGCAGTGTGGGCATTCTGTAAATTCATTTTAACAACCTCCACTGAACACCTCGCGGATGCTTCTTTGTTTCTGAAGGGCTGGGTTTTGCTGTTGGTTGAACACAGCACCGACACCAAGAGGAGACCTTTAACTGCAGCAGTCTTTCTACACGTTAGGTGAACTAACTGAAGGCCATTTGGCCACCAGAAGTAGCTGAGGGCTGGGGATCCTGCCCTCTGCTGCTCTCCCACACAAACTGTATCCCCACGAGTCTCCCTGGGTTTGTGCGGAATACGTACATGCACACCAGCAGTCAGGCTTGGTTACAGCCTGTCCCTGGAAGCCTGTGGTCCTTGCTCATTGTTCTTTTAGGCCTGTATTCTAGAGCCAGGGCTGAGCCAGTGCCCAGCTAGCTTCAGGCTTTAGAATTCTGCAGTCAGCAAGAAGCTATAGAAAAGACCAACCCCAAAGGACCATGTTGGGCTTGATACAATCTTAGACCCATATATAGAAGGACAGAGGACACCAGAGCATTGTTTCTAATGGGAGCACATGTCTTAAGGACTTGCCATGCCAATTTCTAACCAGGCTTATGCAATTTGCCATACCCTTAAAGTCCCTAAAACATCAATCTAAGAGGATGAAGGCTGAGGTCTCTCCAAGGGTAGACACCCAGTGATAAACCATGACGCTTGCTAAAGAAATCTGAGATTGTGTGCCTGAGCTGAGCAACATAGATATTAGCCAATCATCGTAGGATACACATTAAAATTTATTAACATAGGTCATATGGCACATGCCACAGGACATTAGAATGCCTGTGAGTGTTACAATAATGGAAGCATCCATTGTGGTTTTCATTTGCCCACAAATGTTTATCATGTCCCTGCTAACAGAAAAGTCAAATTGCAGTACATGGGGATATATGTCTTTAATCCCAGCGCACAGGAGGCAGCAGCAGGCAGATCTCTGTGAGTTTGAGGCTAGCCTGTTTTACAGAGGAAGCTCTAGGCCAGTCTACATATTAAGACCTGGTCTCAAAAAGAAAACAAAAAAACAAGCTAAAGAAAATGGAGTTGATTGGAGCTTCTTAGTCATCCAGATCAATAATAAGGATGATCAGATTAATTTACAAAGAAATAAAAGTATTAGGTAAAGCCTATGACTAGCTGTAGTTGACAAAACCAAAATGAAACAAACAAACAAACCAAAAAAAAAAAAAAAAACAGATAAACAGATAAAAACGATGTGGCTGTGAAGATGTGCTTGTGTTTCTTCTGGAGCCTGTTGTCCAGGTTACATCCGGAAGATCAGTCAAGAGGAAAAGAGTAAAAAGAGATCTTTCTTACTCCTTAGACACCCCCCCACACACAAACACACCCTCTGCTCTGGGGCTAGATAGTGTTCTGTGTGCTAGCTTAGACAGTAAGTATTTCTGTTTCTGTGGCCTTACAGCCACATGGTCTGTGTTCCATCTGCAATGATCCACCATTATCAAGAAGTGCTAACTGCATGTGAACAGAAAGGATCATCTATGTTCAATAAAATTTTATTTACCCAGGCAGGGAAGGGCAAAGGGCAAGATTTGACCAGCAGGCTGTACTTTACCAACCCCTTATTCCAAGCCAGGCCCAATTCACAGAGACGTTTTTCATTATCGGCTTCCCGCTGACAACACCTCGTCAAGTGTTCCCTGATGTCCAGTCTGTTCCATCTCGCTCCTGTGACCCCACACAACAGCCTCTCTCAGCCCAGTGGCCTTCAGCCATCTTTACTACTTCAGCAAGGTTTTGGACAGACTCTTTGGTCTCCGACAGCTAATGCTGCCTGCCTTAGACCTCAGCCACCAGCCAGAGCAATGAGAATAGCCTTTGCCTTTCCCAGCACTAGACTTGAAGGAGTGTGACATCCCAAAAGTCCATACTTTGGTTTAAAAGGAGATATTCTAACTTAATTTTAAGAATTTATAGCTAGAGTTTGCTCCCAAGGCCCATGTACTTGCATGGACAGTCTCATAGCATCATTTGAAACCACTTACCATAAAAGCACAGACATTCTTAGTGCAGTCTTCAGTGTTGAGCATATTTCTTGAGCTTTCTACTATATGCAGAAATAGATGTGTAATATACATATTCATATTACAATTCATTGATAATTGAGAAAATAACAAATTAATATAATAATATTTTAATAAATAGCCAAGATCCTTGTCTTTCCTGGGTTTTCAGTTTAATAAGAAAAATACCTCAAGTAACTTTATTCAGATAGTTCTGTTTGTCCTAGAGGAAGCAGAAGCAAAGCATTCTGGGAATTTAGAAGAAGCATTACATCTAGGGGAGAGACACCAAACATGAACA
Organism: Mus musculus; assembly: GCF_000001635.26. Lineage (NCBI taxonomy): Eukaryota > Metazoa > Chordata > Mammalia > Rodentia > Muridae > Mus > Mus musculus. Next base: position 64,976,097 of record NC_000071.6, read on the forward strand.
AGTGATGGTTTTATCTGGACCTTAAATACGTTAGCAAAACAATGCACTAGACAAAGACAGAGAGAATACTTAGCAGACATCTGATTGATTAGCCAATACCAAAGTCCATGGAGTCATGCTTGCCACCATAGAAATTGTTTTGTTTGTGCTGTGCCAAGACAGTAACTACCTCCAGCTCACTTGGCCATCGGTGATTCAGTGCTGCTCTGGACCCACTCAAACCCATTACGTCCAATTCATCTAATTGAGCAGCCTTGAGGTTGTAAAGGAGAAGGGAACGGTAAAGCCCTCCGAAGGTTCTGCTGCCCCTCCCACCGTGCTGTGTCTTACAGCATTAGTGAAGGGCGTGTCTTCTGGGCCCGCCGGTTGTGGAGGATCAGATTTTAATAGCCAGTGCAGTCTGTTGTGAATGTGTCCGCAGACAGTAGAGTTGTCTCATTTAATGTTTGGAATGGCATAATGGGAGCTAAGTCTAATGGGATCGCACCTCGGATGGCAGTAGAAGTGTGTGGCTTTCCCTCAAGGGGGCAAGGAATAGAGAGGCTCTGCGATGCATCCAGGATAGCCCTATAGGTAGAACCAGTAGAATGTGGATTTGGGGAATAGCTGAAGGGGAAAAGGAAAGCCCAGGGGTGAAACTACGGAGCAGCTCCACACTGAAGACCCGGCAGGGAAGAGAAGTAGGGAAATGGGCGTGGCTTCTGAACACCAAAGCTCTGATGGGGTTCAATCTCAAAGTCACGTGTTTCTCGAACTTTATTTCTGTCATTTACTAAAGATATGTCTTCTAAGCCTCAGTTTTCTCATCTGGAAAATGGAGCTTACCATACCTAGCTCACAGGAAACAATATATTTGCGTAGCCTGGCTAAGGTGAGCGCTCAGTAAATCATAGCTCTGGGTGTTTTATAGTCTCTGTTTTAATTCAAAGTTTTAATTTGGGAATTTTATGCACGAGTACTTTATTTACATCATTTCCACTGTTCTCTTCCCCTGCTCACATGTCCCCCACTCCTTCTCAAATTCCTGATCTCTTCTTTAATTATTAGTACATATGTAGGTATATATGTGCAAATATATGCATACACGTGTGTACGTACCTGCCTAGTCCTTATAGTGTTGCTCTTCTGTCTATTTGCTTATGGCTGATCACTTGGGATTAGGTAACCTATCAGGGAGCTCATCCTTGAAGAAGGCTGTCTCCTTAGTAACCATTAATCGTCTGGAGCTCTTGGTTTAGGGGCGGAGGCTTGTGAGACTTCTGCTTCCCACTTCAGCATGTCAGCTGCTGTTGTCATTACGTGGGTCTTGATTGGGTGGCTATGTTGTGAAGATTTCTCGGGTGCAGCTTCCCTGACTTCTATGGAAAGCGTCATCTCACAGCAGGCACCCTGGTCCACTGGCTCTTATAATCGTTCTGCCCTCCCTTCCATGGTATCTCCTGAGTCTTAGGTGTAAGAGTTGTGTTGTCAATGCATTAACTGGGGTGAGGCACCCCTCCCAGATAAGTTTTGACCATTTGGGGGTTTCTGAAATGATCTCCATCTGCTGCGAATAAGCTTCTTTGATAAAGGGTGAGAACTGCCTGTCTGAAGACAGAAAGACAAGCATTTAGAATGAAGTTAGAAATTATACTGGTTTAGGAAAATGGCCATAGTAGACTCTCTTTAGAGCCCATGACTTCTATATACTATATATTCTTAAGAGGGTGAAGTTTTCCTGGACAACAGCACTGAGATTTAAAGCCTGTTATTGGGAGAAATGTAGGATTTGTTGTGAGAAATACACAAGACAAGGAGACCTGCTGTTAAGAAATCCCAGCACTTGGGAGGCAGAGACTGGTGGATCTCTGAGTTTGAGGCCTACCTGGTCTACAGAGACGTTCCAGAATAGCCAGGGCTACACAGAGAAATTCTGTCTAAGAAAAAACAAAAAAAACAAGGAAGGAAGGAAGGAAGGAAGGAAGGAAGGAAGGAGGGAGGGAGGGAGGGAGGGAGGGAGGGAGGGAGGGAGGAAGGAAGAAAGGAAGGAAGGAGGGAGGGAAGAAGGAAGAAAGGAAAGAAGGAGGGAGGAAGGAAGAAAGGAGGGAGGGAGGGAGGGAGGGAGGGAGGGAGGGAGGAGGGAGGGAGGGAAGAAAGAAGGAAGGAAGGAAGGAAGGAAGGAAGGAAGGAAGGAAGGAAGGAAGGAAGGAAGAATGAAATAAGTTGTGGAAAGATGTCCACTTGGCACTAGAATTACTTATTGGCATATTAAGCTATTGTTTACAAATCATAAACCCACTTACTATGGAGTTTCCTGTGTTTAGGCATTCTGGTTAGTAGTTTTTGGTGTATTAACACATCTATACAGCCAGACACTGCTCAACTGCAGAATATTCTTGTCACTTCCAAGAGAACCCTCCTCTGCATTAGTAATTACTGCCACTCCTCCTCCCTTGAGCCCCTAAAACAGCCACTTGCCCATTCTGTGTTTGTGGAATGGAGGTAGGTGTTTGAGAACCACAAAAAGCGAGTAGTGGATAAAACTTGTTACAAAGGACTGAGGTCACCAGGAGCCATGTGTGTCTGTAAGTCCTTGTGTGTGTGGATGATGCTGCAAAAATTCATAGCACTTATTAAAATCAAGTTCACAGATACATTTTTTTCTTCAAGTAAAATGTTCTCATTCACTCATTCATTCACTCATTCATTGGTTGTGAGTGGAGGGTTCCCTTGTGGAGTCAGAGGACCACCCTCAGAAGGATGTTCTCTGGGTCTGGCATAACTCTGGTGGCTACCAGCCATTCTTTATTCTTTTCTTTTCTTTTTTGTTTTGTTTGCTTTTTTTTTTTTTTTTGAGACATGGTGTCTTCATAGGGAGCCTAGGCTGTCCTCACAATCATTTTTCCAGACCAGAAACCCTAAGGCATACATGAGGCATGTCTGTCCATGAGACTGAATCCCACCAGAGCCCCACCAGAGCCCATCAGCAGTGCTGGCTGCCTCTTACAGCAGATTCTATTACTTACACAATACACATTTACTCTCTTACAGTGTAGAGGTCAGACTGGATCAGACACCGATTTTTCTTGGGCTTAGATCAAGATGGTGGCAGGGCTAGGTCCTCCTAGACTCTCAAAGAGAAGAGTTGTTTTCTTGCCTTCTTCAGTCTCTGATAGCTGCCCTAGTCCTTGGCTTATGCCCCTCCCCCAACACCACTCCCACCCCACCCCTGCCCATCCTTAAAACACATCACTTCAGTCTCTGCCTCTGCTTTCATGCCATCTGCTTCTCCACACGTCACTCCGCTTTCCCATCATGGCCGCTGCAGTGAAGAGTAGTGAAGACACTCGTTATTATATTAGGGTCACTCAGAGAAATGAAGGCAGCCTTCCCATACCCAGATCCTCATTAGCACCCAGAGTTTCTATTGCCATGTAAGAAAGAACTCACACATTCCAGGGTTAAAAAATAGGTATCTTTATATGTCTGCCTATATAGAGTTACATAGCGTTACTTAGGTCACATAGAGTTACTTCCTGGTAGAAGGGAGTTTACCCCTACTAAGCCTAATTCAGTTACTACAAGCTTTGAATGAATGTTACCAACACAAGTGTTTGTGATCATGTTTACAGATATTAAAATGTCTGATGATGCTCGTGACACCATAGCCAATGGAGTCGGAGAAGATGCTGCTGAGATGCCCAACAGTGACTCCCCTGCTGAAGATGCAGCAGAAGTGCAGTGTGGTCCAGCTACAACTTCAAATGAACCAGCACCAGATGACCACATGGAAGAGCAGCCTGAGATCACAGCTATGTGTGCAGAGTCCACCCCTCCAGGGATTCTAGACCAATCCAAGGCCAGTGCTGCCGACGAGACCCCCCTCAATGGAGAAGTAACTGAAGACACCCTGGTTGAGTGCGTTGATTCCGTCAGCCTCGAGGGAGACACCGGATCTGAAATACCTCTGAAAGAACAGGATGACGCGGTAAGAAAAAAAAAATCACCATATTTTAACCTAAACTCTCCCTGATAGCCAGTCTTTGGCCACTGTTGCTAAGAACACAATGCCACGGACCACGGACTAGATAAGTTATCAAAAAAAGAGGTTTATTCTGACTCACAGTTCGACTCCAGGGTAGAGGTGTGTGTGTGTGTGTGTGTGTGTGTGTGTGTGTGTGTGTATGTATATTTATCTCAGTGACCTTCTTGTTACCAGTGTCTCAAGGTAATTCAAGGTATCATTTGACAAGAGATAGTTGTGCGTGAGACCCCCTCACCAACGGCTGTTATAGCAGCCCTGTTCTCAATCTAACTCACTGATGGATTAAGCCCATGAATGAGCTCACCTGTTTGTAATGGCAGAGGCCTAACCTTCTGTTTTTGTTTATTTTGGATGCTGGCAATCAAATTTGTGGCCTCTCCCATTCTAGACAAGTTCTCAACCACTGAGCTACAGCCTTGGTCTTCTAGCTCGTCTTTAAAGGTCCCACTTCTTCTTCTCCCTGGCAATTAGATTCTAACATAAGTTTCAGAGGGAAGTGGAAAACCATATTCTGAGATGACACATGTTCAACCTACCAAGCTCAGCACTCTATGCAAAGCTCTGCCACTGAGATGAGAGAGTTCTAAGTGTGCTGTGACACCACATTTGTCCTTAAAGCATGCTCTGTGGTGGGAGGGAAGACACTGAGAAGAGGAAATTGTGGATCTAATATTTGTATTTTGAACATTGCGTTAAGAGCCATGAGAACCATCAATTCCTGGACATAGCCTGTATGCCAGGAACTCTTCTGGCCACCTGGTTTGCAATTCTCTCTATGCAACAGTTCCAAGCTAGGTATTCCTGACTCTAGTTGATAGGTGAGGCACCTAAGCTCAAAAATGATATGGAGCTTTGTCCTGCACTGCTCAGTTCATATGTATAATTGTGTTGGCCTTAATAATTCCACATGATAAGGACCAGGAGTTTCTGGATAACCACAAGAGCTATGCTGCATAAGTTAAGGTCTACTGTAGAGACCTTCAACATTTAGACCACAAGTTTATTATCACTTGTCACCTTCCAGGGGACTGGAAGCAACACTCACTTGGTGATCCTCCTCTTGGTGCCTACACCTGCCCCTCTGCCGGATAAACTAAGCCAGTGTCTCCCTTGTTGGTCCTCCCACCTTGTAATAGGAGTTTTTGAGACAAGGTCTTGCCATGTTCCTCAGGCTAGCCTCAAATTTAGCCTCCTGCCTTAGCCTCCTGAGTGCTGAAATTATAGGCACTTCTTGTGCTACAACAACATAGCCATCTAAGCTTGGTTTCCTGGTACTTTCTGCTCCAAGGCATAGAATAGGAGGTGAGCTGTTAGGGTGATCTAGAATAATTGCGCATGAGGGGGCCGGGGTCTAGCCTTCACAAAGTACTAGTCCTGTTAATCTTGAGGTGTGCTTTTCAAGTCACCTAGAAGTGATTGTGTATAATGTTCTGAGAGGAGACATGAGACAGGGAACAGACAGAGGTCTGATCATTCATTTTCCAGTGGCCATTGCCTATGTTAGTTTGGTCAAGAAACAACATATCTCTGGGTCTGAATTTTTTTCTCTATAAAATGAAGAATTTTCACACGAAGATCTTGGTGATTGCTTCTAGTGTTTTATGACTTGTATTCAAGGTGTGGCTTCTCTTTATTTTCCTCAAAGGTTTGACTCTCAAACCTGCTCAAAGATAATATGAGCTTCCAGAGGGAGGAGGGATTGGTTCCCTATCACTGGAAACATCCAACCGTTTGGCATTGCCACAGGTTATCTACAAAGTTCACTCTCAAGAGACACACAATCAACTTTAAAAACAAGGGGAAAAATGGGAAACAATCTCATAGTGTCTTCAGAAAGTTTACAATTTTGTGTTAGGTTACATTCAAAGCTATCCTGGTGCAGGGTGGACAGGCCTGGAATTCTAACTAAAGCTAAATGTTCATTCTGTGAGGATGGTATGGAGGAGGCTTGAGAAACAGCTGGGCATTTGGATCAGATATGGAAAATATCCACAAGGGCTTATCACATCTGAGAGATCATGCACAAGGCCTTTAAAGCCAGCTGTGGACCTCCTAAAGTATCGCAGATTCTCAGACCTCAAGTCAACTCTCAGCTCTAGCCAAACATCCCAGCCACTGGGGATGCTTACAATGTCCTGACTCCTGAGTTCCACCCTAACAGAGTATGATTTGTGGATGGTGTTCTGACATATGCCTTCTAAGGAACTTCTCATGTTCATCCAGGGTTGAAAATAATTGTTACAAGGCAAAGAACCTTGAGGGAACTTTTAATGACTCTGAGTAGGTGATCTCTCGGTATCACTTCAGCTTTAAAATATTGAAGTGCTAACCCAGGGTTGGGTGTTCGGCACAGTGAGAGAGACTAGCATGGGCCATGGTCCTGGACTAGGTTCCTCAGTGTTTGGAGGATGCTAATCCATCTTTTCGGCCCTAGGTAGCTTTTTGAAAATTAGTCTTTAAATAGAAACAACAGCCATAACATACCTAGAAGTAGGGAAGGACACACCTAATTTCCAAGCTGGCAATTTGTGTAGTGTTTACCAAGTATACCAAGAGATCCTGTTATTCACCTGAAATAAAGCAAAGGAGGGAAAGGGTGGGGATCCAAGCTAAGTCTTCCTAATTCTGAACCCATCCTGCACATTTGCTGTTTACACTGCAAGGAAGAAGTCTGGAACTGCAAGTATCTCTGCTGATGGATAGACACAGGGTGAGCACATAGCTTAAGTGACAGAGTGCTTGCCTAGCATGCACAAGGCTCTGGGTTCAACCTTAGTGTCAGATAAAAATCTCAGCAGGATGAAGAAGCAAACGGATCAAGTTTAAGGTCATCCCTGACTATACAGATGAGTTTGAGGCCAGACTAGGCAAGAGACCCTGGCAACAGATATACCACCCCTACTCCCTAAACACACACACACACACACACACACACACACACACACACACACACACACACACTCACCTCCCTGCTGGTATTGCAAGAACCTTGGAAAAGTGAGCATTTCCTCATAGCAAACATCCCAGAGATATCGAAATGGCAGTGTAGAGACTGTCCATCATCCATAGCCCTGGGTCTGAGGCTCTGCGTGTTTGTGGCCCTGCATCTGGAGCTGAGATAGAACCAAGGAATGGGATCAGTGTTTGTGCACATGTGTCTTAGGGTTTTACTGCTGTTAACAGACACCATGACCAAGGCAACTCTTATAAATGACAACATTTAATTGGGGCTAGCTTACAGTCTCAGAGATTCAGTCCATTATCATCAAGGCAGGAACATGGCAGCATCCAGGCAGGCATGGTGCAGGAGGAGCTGAGAATTGTACATCTTCATCTGAAGGCTGCTAGCAGAATATTGGGCTCCAGGCAGTTAGGATGAGGATCTTAAAACCTACACCCACAGTGACACACCTACACCAACAGGACCACACCTTCTAAAAGTGTCACTTCTGGGCTGAGCATAGACAAACCATCACAACACCTTTGTTCCCAGAAGGTCAGAAAGCAGTAAGGGTGTGGAGGTCAGTCCCAGGCACAGGTTTTCTTTTCTTTATTTTTGAGAATTTCATACATGTATACAATGGAATATGATCATATCTACTCCCATCTCCACCTCTCTAACGCTCCCCATTTTCCTCAAATACATCCCTGTCCCAATTTTATCTACTTTAAAAAAATAATAATTCACTAAATTGAGTTAACATCACCTATATATACAAGGGTGTGAGGTTGCACCCTCGAGTATAGGAAATCTATCAGTGGCCACATCATTAACAAAAATGATTGGCATCCCAGCAACTCTTCACCATCAATAGATCTTTGCCGAGGGTATGGCCTGGAGACCCCATCTAAGTCAGAATTTTGATTGGCTTGATCTTGATCTTGCAGGTAACACTAGCTGCTATGCATTCAAGATCGTGTTAACCACATCATGTCCAGAAGACAGCACCCATCAAAGCTTCCATTACCCTTCAGTTCTCACACTGTTTCTGCCTCTCTGGTGTCCCCTCAGCCTTGGGTTGGTGGGGTTAACACAGAGGAATCATGTAGGGCTAACCGCTTTCTTTCAGCGCTTTGACCTAGTCCATCTCTCTCTACTGACTGTTGTCCTCTGGTGTGAGAATCTGGGTGAAACCAGGGATGGAAGGGATGGCTAGCCCGGTGGAAGGTGGGTATGATATGGAACCCTACCATCTCAAAATCAACTTAAGCCAGGCGTGGTAGTGCACGCCTTTAATCCCAGCACTTGGGAGGCAGAGGCAAGTGAATTTCTGAGTTCAAAGCCAGCCTGGTCTACACAGTGAGTTCAAGGACAGCCAGGACTATACAGAGAAACTCTGTCTCAAAAAACAAAAACAAACAAACAAACAAAATCAACATAAAATGTGAGATGGAAGGATAGTAGAACTCGTGTGAAATAAAAGAAGGGTGAGGATACTGTAAAAAATTAAGCAAGGATGGGAGCCAGGGCATCGGGAAGAGAAAAGGGTAGTCAATGGGCTAGCCACAGATATGCATTTGTTAAAAATCCATATGAAAACCCACTAGTTAGTATGCTAAGTTCCAAATACAACTGGAAAAAAAAAAAGAATTTGAACAAAATTTTAGGTGGACGATGTTGCTCCCAGAAGACAGGGGTTATTAAATGAATATCAGAGTTCAAGGCAGGCCCCAGAGGGATGCAAAACAATACAGGCTATTGTCATTGCTCCTGGATGCCCACCATGACCATATGGTATGACACTATTGCTAAACATAAACACACTTTGGCCATAGAACATAGAGAAAGTCACCTCAAATGTACCGGGGAAACTTCTTTCCTGTTGGTTAACTGTCATAGTCCTGGAAGTCACTATTGCGTTGCTGGAAGAGAGAAGACATTGGTGGTCTTCTCACCAGCACTGGACCCCGAATTCTACAGGTGCCATAGTGGCAGGGGCTAAGGCAAGGTGCGCCTGCAGGCACAATAGTGGCACAGGGGAAACCAATCACTTTTTGATTTGCTATGAGGCCTGCTCCACTGGAAAGAATTTAAGGTCTAGTCCTGTAATCCTAGTCAAATGCACATGGCTTGGGCAGTCATAGACCTTATGGTAGAACTTGATATTATTTTGGTAAACGGTCATGCTGTCGAAATTTCCTTCATTTATGCTTATACCATGGGGTCAAATTTAAAATCTTCTGTGTAGGGGTAGATTTAGTCTTACTTAAGGAATTACCAGAAAAAGGCATTCTACTCTCTCCCTTACATTCTTCTCATGAGTTCCTCAAGTTAATATTAGAAGTAATCAATTTTACACTTAATCTTCAAATACTGGCCATTTATTATATTTGCCTATTGTTTGATATTTACAAGCAATCTTCTTTCAATGATAAAAATAATTCTATCAATCCAGGTAAAAATAAATCCTTTAGACAACAACAACAACAACAACAACAACAACAAAAAAAAAAAACAAACAAAAATAGAGAGGCAGGGAGGAAGAAGGCCCTTAAAATAAAAAGTTCATCTCTAAATTGGTTACTTGGCTCCTGCATACAGGTTCTTTAGTAATGTCAGACTCTATTGGAAAACAGTCATGCTCCTAAAATATCTAAGGTTCTAAAGTATCTAACCCTGATAAAGCCTCATTATCCAGTTTTGTTTTTTTTTTTTTTTTAAAGTTTCTGTAGGAAAACTGTCTTCAAGAACACACTAAACTTTGTCATGCTGTGCATAATGTCTGTCTGTAAGTGACCCTTATCTGCACAGTTACTTTGTATCCAAGTGGAGGCTCTGCCTTGACAAACAAGAGGGTGCCACCAGGACAAGGTGATAGCAAAGTATGTGTGGTCAGTAGTCTACCAGGTGACAACTGTGACAGTTATGTCACGGTGCCATGGGCAACCTAAGGAAAGGGAGTAATTACTTTGATGCATAGTCTCAGAGGGCTTGGGCCATGGTCACTTTGTCTAAACATCACAGTGGCAGGGACACGTGACAAAGGCTGTTTCACCTCGTGGCAGACAGGAAACAGGAAAGGAAGATACAGGAAGAGGCCAGGACCAATGTAGCTCCCAAGGATATGTCCCAAGTGACTCGTACTTCCTGTGTTTACCGTCTTCTAATAATGCCTTAAGGTTGTGAATCCACCAAGGGATGATGAGAACAGTCGCTGTGTTGGCAGCCTCGTGTCCACTTGTCTCTGGAAACACCATCAGACACTCAGAGGCAGGCTTTAGGCTCTCCTATGTTATCTTTATCCAGTCATGTTGTCGGTCAAACTTCCCATCACGCTGCTCTGAAGGATCAAACCATTTATGCTCTCAAGAAAACCATCTGTCTGTGGGACTCTTATTCTGGCCTGCAGGCTCAGAAGCCTTGGAGCTAAGCCTTTCTGCAAGATTTACACAACACGTCTGTGGGAGAGAGTCTCTGTCCTCACTCAGCCATCCGATATTAGCATGACATCTCCTCTTATGCCTCCACCAGCTCTGTGCTATCAAGAATCCAAGACACATGGCAACTGCATGATTTCTGCAGTCTAGCCAGGGCAGGCAGTCATATGGAAGCAGTTATAGCTGCAGTGTGAGGGAGGCCTTCAATGGAACATTTATTTAAACCAACCTTTAGGATCAGGTAAGTCTCTCACATCAGTCCAGAGAGTCTTGGGTACTGTCCTTGTTCTTATGAATGTTATATATCAGCCCAGCAACCCTTAAATGACCCAGCCTGGGTCAAGTTTTTCTAGATTCTTGTGTGTGTGTGTATGTAGTATATGTGCACATATATATTTGTGTGTGTGTGTGTGTGTGTGTGTGTGTGTGTGTGCATGACAGTGTTTATACACATGTGTGCATACGTGTGGAGGCTAGAGGCAATTGAGTTTCCTACATTTTTGTAATCCACCTTATCTTTTTGAGCCAATATCTGACACTGAATCCAGAGCTCACTAATTGGCTAATTAGGTGACTAGTGAGCTCTGGAGACTTGCCTGTGTCTGTTCTCCTGGCCCTGCAGTTACAGATACATACAACTGCTCTTGGTTTTCTCATGGCTGCCAGGGATCTGAACTCACATCCTTATGTTTGTGATGCAGGTGCTTTAGCAATTAAACCAGCTTCCCACCTCCACAGCCCACGCTTGTCTAGATCGTCATCAACAGAAAGTGTGACCTAAAATGTCACCCTTGTTCAGCACAGGTCATGGCAGTTCATAAAGGATCATTATGAGAAAGAATTCCAATGTTAATGCCACAAGTACTTGCCAAGGGAGACTTGGGAGTACAGACTACTGTAGAGAGTTCTTTCCCTGGGAAAGTAGAGTCAAGCCTAGTGGCACAAGCTCATAGTGTGTGTGTGTGTGTGTGTGTGTGTGTGTGTGTGTGCTGATCAGTGTTATATCAACTTGATGATATAACACTAGACTCATCTGGGGAAAGGAACTCTCAATTGAAAAAAAATTCCTCCCTAAGATTTGCCTATAGCATGGGGCTGGAGAGATGGCTCAGCGGTTAAGAGAATTGGCTGCTCTTCCAAAGGACTTGGTTCAATTCCCAGCACCCACACGGTAGCTCATAACAATCTGTAGCTCCATTTCCAGGGGATCCAGCACCCTCACACAGACACATATGCAGGCAAAACACCTATCAATGCTCATAAAAAAAAAAAGATTTGCCTACAGGCATGTGTATAGGAATATTTTCTAGATTAATGGTTGGTTTATGAGGGCCCTGCCCACCATGGGCAGTACCATCGCTAGGCTGGTGGTCCTGGGTTCTGTAGGAAACAAGGCTGAACAAACCATGAAGAGCAAGCCTGTGAGTAGCATTCCTCTCTGGCCTCTGATTCAGTTTTTGCCTCCAAGTTCCTGCCTTGAGTTCCTGCTCTGATTTTCCTCAGTAGTGCAGTGTGAACTGAGAGCTATAAGACAAAATAAATCATGTCCTCTCCGAGTTGTTCTTGGTCACAGCAATAGAAACCCCAAGACACTAGCAGTTGAGAGACAGAGGCAGGACTGCAAGGTCATTCTGGGCTACTTAGTTTGAGGACAGATTGAGCTGTGTATTGGAATAATTGAGATGCTTATTAAGAATCCGTGCTTCTGGCCTGGGCATAGTGGCTCCCACCTTTCATCACTGCAGTCAGGTGGATCTCTGTGAGTTCGAGGCCAACCTGGTCTATGTGCTGACTTATATAGTGAGACCCTATCTCAACAACAACATCAGACCTCTGGGTTCTGCCTTGAAATACTTTTATGCAGATGATCATAGCAGAGAATGAGACTTTATGTCTAGTATACTGCCCCAGGTGGCATTCCCACAGTGTCTGTGGATAAGGGTGGGGATTTCTAAAACCAGGATACAGAAGTCTAATAGGACACAGAGGAGCTGAGAAGAGTCTAAGACCGAGAGACAGCAAAGTGGAGATATTTTGCAGACAATTGATATTTTAAATGAAACATCAATAGACACGAGAGGTAAGATAGTCCATGGAAATTGTTTCCTGTGTCGGTTTGAGAATGCTCCTCTGTTCCATCCTTCAGGTCTCTGTCTATCACCTTGCATGAAAAGGCTCACTAAATTTCAGAGGTAGATTTATTTCCCTGAGAAGAATCCAGGCATGAGTAACCAGAATTGCCCAGAGTTCAAAGCTGAACGGACGACCATTGACACAAGGCACATAACACATGTGCACACATGCATGTATATGTATGAGTGCACATGTGTTATGGTTCATGTGTGGAAGTCAGAGGTAACCTGCAGGTGTCAATCCTCTCCTTCCACCACATGGCTCCTGGGATCAAACTTAACTCATCAGGATTGGCAGCGGCACCTGTAACCACTCATTCATCCTGCTGGGCTGAAAAAGTTTCCCTTGTGCCTGGCCATGCCAAGACATGAAGACTCTCTTGGATGTATTTAACCATCTACAAATCTTGAAGACCTTTTTTTTTTTTCAGATATTTGGGGATGCTAGTAAAAAGTTTGCTGTGTTCACCAGTTAAAATATATTCCTGCAATTTGGAATGCTAATTAGCCAACCATCAGCTGTTAATGGAGGCAGAGATAATAGGATTGCTTATTACGGCTGCCTCTGGAGCCTGGGTTTCCTAATGAGAATGCCCTGCTGACCTGGACTGTACATATTTTATTGGAATGCTGACAGCTCTCAGATTGTAGCTTAATCTAAGAAGCCTACATAATAGCATACTATGTATGTAAGAGTGTTCTAAAAATAACCGAAGTCATAATACTGAATGCTGACAGTAAGTAAAAATGGAAAGATAGGGCAGCGGCAGTGCTGTGCTTTGGATATAGTTTGAGTTGGCTCCCTAAGGGATGGGGTTAGAAGGTTGGTTCTCAGTGCAGAGATATTGGGAAACTGTACCTCTGGCAAGTAGGGCCCAGTGGGCATTCCTAGGGTTCCTGGGAAAGCTGTCCTCAGAAAGGATTAAGGTGCCTCTTGTGAGACTCTTGAGCTCTCACAAGAATGGGTTGTTAAAAGGATGAGCCTAAGCAAGTAGTTGTTCTCTGGCTTCCTGTTTTGAGATGTAATTCCTTCCTCATGAGCTCCCACTACTGGGACAGCATCCACCTTGAGACCCTCAGCAGAACCAAGCCAGGTCTGGAGCTTGCCTTGAAGTCTCCAGAACTGTGAACTCAGTAAACACTTTTTCCTTATAAAATGTGCCTGCCTCTGATATTTTGTTATAGTAAAGAAGAGTGAACGGGCACCAATGCTATGAAACTAGAGTGCTTTAAATCTAAATCTGTTAAGTTTCAAATCCTACTGAGAGTTCAGGCAATGAAAGCCTAACATGAGTCTGTAGCTTGACAACAAGGAAGTCACTGTGACTTTGATGCAGATGGCTTCATAAGGTGGTGGCGGGAGGACTCTTGCTGTCTTTGATGGAGAGGTGATGACAGGAGTGGGTACAGAAGATCAGCATCATGCTGAAGAGTTGGAGAAGAAACATAATGGAGCATAAAGCTGAGAGGTTTGAGAGAAACCCCTTGTTCCTGTTGAGGTGCTGTGGTGGAGACACTGTGGGCATAGTTAAATGTGAGAAGTCACTGTTGGGAGAAAAAGGAAGCCAAGAGACCTCAAACCAGCCCAGGGTGGGGCAGTGTCAGGTGGTAAGGATAGTGGTAACTAAAAGGATGACACTGTTCCCATGACAACAGAAGAATGAACCCATGGTCCCTTGGCTTGGGTATCCTTCAATTTGGGTTTAGATGGGTTTTGGTGTAAGCTGATGTGTGTATTGTATAAAAAGGAGATCTACTTAGATGCTTAATTTGATTTAAATAGTTAGTGTTTAGTTTATTAAGACTGCAATTTTAAACACTCAATTCTTCATCCCAAAAATCATAATTCTATATATAAGCCTAGCAAAATTGAGCAGCAGTTTTCTAGGGAAATTTGTTTAATATTTGATTCTTTTTTTTCCTATTGACTTGAATGTTTTAATTGTAATATATTCTATTTCCTTTCAAGTGCCTCATCTATAGATTACAAAACCTTGTTGAGTACTTCATAATTGTTATACAAGCTATTAAATATATAAAGTGGGCTTAAAGACCTAAATGTTAATACAGTATTCCTAAATGTGGGCCATTTCAGCTAAAGTCTGTGATGTGATAATTCAGCTGGTCATTGTAAATTGGTTTTCAAACCTTGTGACCCTGTTAACTTTCATAAATATCAGTAGGACAGAAAAGGTCAAATGTGCACAAAAAAGCATTAATAGCGTGGCTTTGGTGCTTTAGCCTTTCCACATTTAAGTTTTAAATCTTCCTAGAGTTGGAAAAGGTTTACTCATGAGGAAAGAAAATTACTTGGAAATAACTGAGGCCATTGCGAGTCTGACCTTCTGACAGAGCAGCAGGCACCCAGGCAGGACACCTGCAGCCTCATTGCTGCATTGAGGATCCTTATGACAGGTTATCTGTGCTGTGAGTTACAGGACTTAAGGAAGACCTGGTCTCGTGGGTCTAATGACAGGCATCCCCGGTATGAGATCTACACGGTACCTGATTCCTCATCTCTCCTGGGGATGGGACTTCCAGATTGGTCTTTGATCTTAACACAGAAATATATATATATATATTTCCACCTACATGTGAATGGTCCTTGTGTTTGACAGACCCCTCTAGATATTTACCTTGTACCTATAGTTTTGAACTGGTTCGCCTAAATTAAATAGTTTATTTTCCCAGAGCTCTGACTCAGGGTCTCACACAAACTAGGCAGATGCTTTGTGACAGAGCCACACTCCAGCCTCAGTAAATGATGTGGTCATTTGGGTGGTGGTGATGGTAGTGTTAGGAGTGGAACTTGGGCCTTACTCAAACCAGGAGAATGCTGTACCACTAAGTCACAGGACCAACCTAAAAAGTATTTTCTATTTGATATTAGGTGGGATACTAGACATTTAGATGTCTTCTCTATTTAAGGAACTTTGAACTTGATGGAATCCCCTGCATAGTTAAATATTCTTAGGATCACACAATGGATGCCGTTGTTCAAAGGACCAATTGTGTTTTATTTTTTGTTTAAATTTTATTTATTATATGTAGATGGGTGTTTTGTCTATATGTATGTCTATGCAACACATGCATGCCTAGTGCACACAGATTTCAGAAGAGGCCGTTCGATCCCCTGGGACTGCAGTTATAGATGGTTGCCAGTCGCCATGTGAATGCTGGGAATTAAACCTAGGTCCTCTGAAAAAGCAGCCAGTGCTCTTAACTGCTGAGGCATCTCTCTAGCCCCTCTAATTATGATTTAGATGTCCTCGATCAATCCAAGTCTGATTTGCCCCAACTATACAAGGTCATTCTTCTGATTTTATGGGAAGGAGAGAAAAACAACAACATAGTGAGTTCTCATAGGATGCCTTCTGCTTTCTGAGTTAGGCCCCGAAGGTCTGTGTTAAAGGAGGTGAGAGCTATCTAGGTGAAAGGTGAGAAACAAAGCTTTCCAGCAGCATTTAATAATGTGAGAAGCAAGTTGATGCACTCTGCTTATTTCGTCTTGTGTGTGTGTGTGTGTGTGTGTGTGTGTGTGTGTGTGTGTGTGTGTGTGTTTGCGCGAATGTAGAGGTCAGAGGACTCGAAGGTTATTTCCTTCTGCCTTTATGTTGATTCCAAGAGTTGAACTCATGTCATTAGACCTACATGGAAGTACCTTTACCCCCTGAGCCATCTCATGGGACTTATGCGACTATTTTATAGGCTTCTAAGTGTGTCACCTAATGACCAGTTAGTGGAGACAATACTTAGGATATATAATTCATGGTTGATATTTATTTAGTTTATATTTTTTGTTAAATGTGTACATCTAGCCACTTGAGGACTTTCTATTAATTATAGATATTCCTTGTAACTAGCCAGAAGTTCCAGCTCAATGTCAAGGACTTTATTAATAAAGCACAACTGAAGTAGTCGCTTATTACACAGCATTTGACTTTCTGTTTTATTCACTAGCCAATTACCAGCTGTCAGGGCACAGTCAATATTGTAGATCTGAGTCAGAAGCCATCACCCCTGAGTGCATTGTTCTTTCTAATCACAGGCAGTGATCGGCCCAGTGAAAGAATTACATTAGTCATCAACTCACACCCGTCCTCCTGGTGGTACAAAGTTGCTACTGGATTCCATTGCCGAATGGGATGAATCAATGCAGACACCACAAACGAGTGCAGACAGTCACGAGTCATGGGCGTTCCGCTCATGTTGACAAGTCCCTCTCTGTTTCCAGACAGAAGGAAAAGCTGACAGCCAGCTTGCAAAGCTCCCTTCTTCACAGCCTTAAAGCTGGTGTTTCATAACATTTATGCAGCGTTTAGATGACAAATTCATAGGAAATAATTTTTTAATCATCTCAAGACCTGCAGGGTTATTGGTGCTGAGAGTTCTTTTATGTATGTCAAACATTCATTGCATATACTCAAGGTACAATTTACAAAAGTTTACAATATCATTGAGCGCATTTCCCCAGTCCCTGGGAGCTCGCCTCTGTCTTGTCTTGCATTTTGTAACAAATGAATGGGGGCTTAGAAAAGCTTCAGTAACTCATTACACAGAGTGGCAGAACCTCGACTCAATTCTGCGCAATTCAATTCTGTGACCTTTTCCACTGGTCGCATCTCTCTGCTGAATAGATGATATTTGATATTTACTGGGTAAATAGGAATGCAGTGAGATACAAATAACTAAAATCCACATTCAGTGGTTTGCAGAACAGCGATATATTTTTCTCCCATAATACAAAAGATGGGGACGAGTAGCTCCCGGTGTTGGCTCAGTGCTCCATCAGCATCAGGACCAGGGATGCTTTGACCTTTCCCTGAGGCAGAAAATTTCCCTGCTTCACTGCCAAGCATCGTTTCCACACTCAGAACAGGAGGAAGAATTGGCGACGGCTGTAACTGAAAATTCATCACAAAATCAAAGGCTTTTATATACATTTATGTACATCTTTGTGAATAACTGAGCAGTATACCACCCTTATCTGCAAGGGAGACAGTAGGGGAAAGGGCACTGGGGATGACTGATGGCCAGCCTTGGAGTTACAGAATCTACAGGTTATATAGGCCTCTTCCTCTCCTCCCTCCCTCCCTTCCTATAAAAAAGCTCTCTTACTTTGCCTATATACTTACTGTGGGTCTATATATTCTTCCTTTGCTTTCTATGATCTGTTTGTGAATAGTAAGAGAAAGCTGTGTTTTTCGATGGCTGAGTCAGGACTCACTCGATGAGATTAACAGAAACTACTACATTCCTATGCAAGAAAATGGGTACATCTATCCAACAAATAATATTAGGCACTCTTTGAGACTTTAGGGATGGATTAGGGACCAGAACCAAAAAGAAAGAGAGGAGAACACGCACACGCGTGCACACACACACACACACACACACACACAGAGAGAGAGAGAGAGACAGAGACAGAGACAGAGACAGAGACAGAGACAGAGACAGAGAGACAGAGACAGACACAGACAGACAGACTGAGAGATTGGAGACTGAAAGGCAGGGAGGGAAGTGTTTCTCAGTAAATCTCTAACCCAAATAAGCCCGGGCAATGAAAACACAACTCAATTAATATGAATCCATGCTGTGCGCCTAGATTGGGCAGATCTACCACTACATTACCATCTTCCCCATATAAGAGACCCCTTAGAACTTGCAGTTTCTCCAGGCCATGTCCTTCTGCTCTACTCTCCTTCTTCCTCCTCTTCCCATCAGCCCCCCCACCTCTTTCTCTCCCAAAACCTTCAGCTCCACCTTCCCCTCTTTCTCCACCCAATCACCGGCTCTAGCTTTTATTTATAAAATTAACGTGGGAAGAAGGGTTACAGGAAACGACCCGAGTGCTGACTCATTCCTTGTTCAAAACCCCTCACAGGAGAACGGAATCAACGTCAAATACAGTCAGCTCCAGGGCTATCCACAACAGGAAAGCAACACTATGAGGGACTCTTCTAGAACACAAAGTTGTGAATGCAGCCCAGACTAGACTAGACTAGCTAAGACTAGAAAGCCCAGGTCTAAGATGCTGCTGAAAATCTATGCCGTGGCCTGGGTGCACCACCATCTTGCACACCCTGCTTTCCCTTAGCTAGCTCGGTGAATAGAATAGGGTGACCCTCCATGCCTGCATTTTTTTTATAATTTATAGTTTTTTTAAATTATAGTTTATAATTGATTTTTTTAATTAGGTATTTTCTTCATTTACATTTCCAATGCTATCCCAAAAGTCCCCCATACCCCCCCCAGTCCCCTACCCACCCACTCCCACTTCTTGGCCCTGGCGTTCCCCTGTACTGAGGCATATAAAGTTTGCAAGACCAATTGGGCCTCTCTTCCCAATGATGGCTGACTAGGCCATCTTCTGATACATATGCAGCTAGAGACACGAGCTCTGGGAATACTGGTTAGTTCATATTGTTGTTCCACCTATAGGGTTGCAGACCCCTTTAGCTCATATTATGTTGGGGAAAAAAACAACTCACACTAAACCACAGTCTCCAGTTCATAGTTCAGAAGCCAGGGAGACAGAATTTGTCAAGCCAGAAGCACATGCATCCTTGCAGGTGAGGGCTAGAGTTACAGGGGTCATTTGAGTGACGCCAACAGCTTGAATACAGATAGCCCACAAAGCTTTCTGTTGCCACCATCCCTCTCCAGGCTAGCTGATGCCCTTAGTCAATGCTGGACACCACCATCTGCCAACCACACTAGCATTTCCACTCCATCCCACTCTGGAAGTTAACTCTGTCTTGAAAGGCACATTTAGTTAGCTTTGTAAGAATTGGTTAAACCGGGGTCATTTAAATGTTTTCGAATCACTTTTTGTTTTGTTATATTTCTCCCTCTGCTCTCCACCACTCCCCTAACCCTGACCCATCACCCCTGGCAGCCCTTGTCTGTCTTTCATGTAATGGGAAGACTACAGATCCCTCTTCACACTGGGCCAAGTCCATAGGAGCCAACACCTCCATTACTGTGGTTCCAAAGTACATATTGCTGTGTGGGTCAAGATACTCTTTTATGACCCATATAAACTACAAGCCTGGGAGATGTGGTTGCTTGGTGGTGGGTTTTGTTCCTGAACTTTCTCTGTGTCTCAACTGCTTCTCTGAATGTTTTTCCACATTCAGGGGCAAAATGAATATCTGACCTGCTGCTAATCTGTTCTTCTGCAGGCTGTGGACCCCTCATCACAGGCAGGAAGATGGGCAGGCTGGGGATCCTGGGGGAAATCTCTGCTCTCATCTGCATCAGCCACAGTAGGTAAGTGTTGGGTGTCACCAGAACAGAGTTCAGAAGCTTGACGGGACAAGAGATTTTGACATAGCGTACATTGATGGAGTTTAACGTTTGCTCAGGAGAAGTCCGTTTCCATTTCCACTGCTCTAAGGGCATCTCGTACATTAACGCGTTTGTTCCTGCGATGACTCTGTGAGGAGACAGTCTATTTCCTCCACTTTACAGATTCAAAACGCTGAACCACCAAGAGACAAGGACATTGTTCAAGTCAGCGTTGTTTAGTGTGGGATTTAAAAACCAGGTGTTGTGGTTTTAAACCACTATCTTATTATTGTCCATTAAAGTATAGATTTAAGATACAGATATGTGGATGTGTATGCACATATTTGTGCATATACACAAATAAACACACACACACACACACACACACACACACACACACACACACACATTTTAAGAACTGAGCCTTACTGTGTAATCAAGGCTGCCCTTGAACTTGTGATTCTCCTGCCTCAGCCTCCTGAGTGCTGAGATTTCTCGTGTACCACCACATCCAGGTTGCTACATTCTTCTAGCTATGTGTTTATCATCCAACTTTAGTAGTGTTTGTTTTCTGTCATCTAGTGTTCTGTCTGTCTGTTTGGGAGAGGGTCTTGCCATGACTTCAATCTCTTCTACTCTCTAAAAGAACTAACCAGCAATGCCCATGTTTAGCAAACAGGCAGTGGCTTCTGCGCTCACTGCCCTCTGTCCTTCAGGCCTCACGGGCAGTCGGTGCTCGAGCTGCGGCCTTCACTTGTGTTTGGTGTTAACTCTTGAAGTCCCTCTACCTGAGGCACCATGAAGATGATAAGTACAGTATCTTGCTGCCTTCACAGCCACACAATAGCCCTGCTGGTCCCCCGCCCCCCAACCCCAGCCAAACAGTTAATCCAACAGAGCCTAGATCTGACGATATTGCCCATGGACTAGCATCAGGATTGTGCCGGTTGCTGTTGCCCCGTTCTCACAGCCTTGATTTCTTTTCCTGTTGCTGTTGCACAGCGCCTTGACAAAAACAAGTTAAGGAGAAAGAGTTTATTTGGGCTCCCAGTTCTGGGGTACAGTCCATCATGCCAGGGGAGTCATGACAGCAGGAGCCTGAGATGACATGTCACACTCCATGCATGTCAGGAAGCAGGGAGCAACTGATGCTTGTATTCTGTCCACTTTTCCCTTTGTCTTCTTAAAAAATTATTATATTTGATTTATTCTTATCAGGGAGAGGGGTGAGCAGGCCGCATGTAGGAGTCAGTTCTCCCTCCACCGTGCCGGTTCCGGAGACTGAGCTCTGGTCAGCAGGCTTCGTGGCAAGAGCTTTTACCTGTAGAGCCATCCTGCTGGCCCACTTTCTCCTTTTTATACAGTCCAGGATCACACTCCAGGAAATGGAGCCATTCACAATGGTCAGGTCTTCCCTTAATTAACTTAATCAAGATAATTTCCCCCATAGACATGCTCAGAGACTAACTTAACATAAGTAATTCCTCAAAGGTGTCCCTGGAGGAATGTTTCCTAGGTGACTCTAGAGCTCATCAAGTTGACAGTTGGCACTAACCATCATACTCCCTCATATGACCAAGATGTCCCACATAAACTCGAGGGACACAGTTTGGTATACCCCCTTGTATTCATTTCTTCTACTGCTCTCAAGACACCATTGCCAGTTTGGTCACTAAGTCTATTTTATAGACTTGTGGTCAACACTTGGTATGGCTCTAGCCCTACACAGTAGCAGTCGCCCGTAATAATGACCTTTGTGTCACTGTGACCAAAACACCCAAGGGTAACTTAAAGGAAAGACCATGTGTTGGCTCGGAGTTCCAGAGCTCCACTCTGTGGTCCTTTGCCTCAGCATTTCTGCATGCAATATGGGGATAAATGCCATGGTGACAGGAGCCTGTGGGCGAAGAGAGTCTCTCCTGCACCACATAGAAAACAGGAGGTAGGACAAAGGGAAGCAGGAGGGAGACAGAGCAGTTCCAAGAACACACCCCATGAGGCTTATTACCTCCACATAGGCCCCTTTCATCACCTTCTAGTAATGGGAACAGTAATGAGGGATAACTTCTGTGACATCAAGAAAAAAGTGTCAATACCAGGGCTTTATAGCATTAACATTGTAGCATCAAGGGGCAAAGAAACTTATTAGGAAGCAGGGCACTTGTGGCCATGGAGATGCTCTTGAAAGTTTATAGATTGCCTTCAGAAAGTAAAGAAAGAAAATAACCACATCCAACTGCTATTGATTTCCATTCGCAGGCTCATGTCACCCTCAGGGTAATTCAGTTGCAGATAGACACGCAAAATGCAGTCCTTTACACATGGCTGCCAACTGCACTAGAAACACAAGTCCAACTCACAAAGGCAGAAACACTGTAGTCATGGTGGTTGTAAGTCTCTACAGTCAGCAGGAAAGTGATCAGAGACTAGAAACCTTTGGAAGGTGCTACTTTCTTGGAATGAACCCTGTACCATTGAGTGCTAGGAATGGAGAGCCAGTACCAGTACTTCTGACCTGTCATGGTAAGAGACTGACTCCATAGCTACACCTGGTAGCTGCCCTTTATGAGACCCAGGTTCTCTATTTGAAAAAGAGTGGGGGGGGAGGTGCTGGAGAGATGGCTCAGCGGTTAAGAGCACACTGACTATTCTTCCAGAGGTCCTGAGTTCAATTCTTGGCAACCACATGGCGGCTCACAACCATCTGTAATGGGATCTGATGCCCTCTTCTGGTGTGTCTGAAGACAGCTACAGTGTACTCACATACATACAATGCACAAATAAATCTTAAGAAAAGGGGGCTACTTGAGAGAGCTTTTCTACAAGGTCTCTTCCCACTTGTAGAAAATGATGCTTCCATCTCATAGTTACCTGTAGAAGGAACTGTGTGTGTGTAGCCCCGGTGCTTAGTGGAAACATACCGCACTGAGACTTGCATTTAACTCCTCTGCATTGTTCCGCCTTGTCCTTTGGTGTATTACTTTGAGTCTAAGGTTAAGAGGAATGCATATGTGAAACCAAGCATTTCTAGCTACCAGTTCTATGAGGGACCCTCCATCTTAAAGATATTTTCATCACTCCGAGACAAACTGTGTCACAGTCTAAGAAGACTTAATCATCCACCACACATGCCTGTGGAAAAAAATTCACAAAAATGCAACAAAAATCTCTGTCATCCCATTCAGAAACCAAAGGGAGGAAATGTTAAAAATACAGAAAAATGACCCAGTAAGTGATAATATTAATAACTTCAAAGCAATATCATGAAAATCAGCAATGATTTCCCACAAGCACATTATAGACAGAACGTACCTTTAGAATGGTTCTCTCGGAGGAAGTGGATGGTCCAGCTGTTACGCTGAGTCAAACCTCTTCAGAATGGGGAATTTGTTACTAGATCAGCCAAAGGCCTACATGTTTGTTTGAAAAGTTGGTTGCGACAGTGTTATGACTGCAAATATCTAATGCCAGAACAGTTGATTGAGGAATAGAGTGCATCTGATATTTCTTTCTCAAAGTCACTCTGTCCTTTCCCATCCTCGCCCAGGTTGCAAGTTTTCACATTCTGGTGACATTCTCTACCAGCCCTTTCGAAACAGCATCAATGTTTATTGCAAAGAATGGCAGACTCATCAAAATTGTGCTACTGTGAAAACTTCCCTCTGTACAAATGTAACATCAATGGAAAGGAACTATCTATTTATCTATCTATCTATCTATCTGTTTATTATGAAGTAATGTTGATGATATAAAAATTCTTAAGGGTTAGGAACCCTGACTAATACAGGGTTCTCTAGAGGAATAGAACTTACAGAGTTAATATGAATATGTATGTATATGTATATGTGTGTGTATGTATGTATATCCCCTATATATTATATATATACATATATACATATATATGTGTATGTATATATGTGTGTGTATGTATGTGTGTGTGTGTGTGTGTGTGTGCGTGTGTGTGAAAATGTATTAGATTGGCTTACAGACTGTGGTCCAGCTAGTTCAACAATGGCTATCTACCAATGAAAGGTTAAAAAAAATCCAATAATTGTTCAGTCCACAAAGCTAGATGTCTCAACTCTTCAGTATATGTCAGAATCCTGAAGATGTAGGCTCTAATGCCAGCAAAGGAATGGACTGGCAAACAAAGGAAGAAAGAGAGCTTCCTTTTTCCATGTCCTTTATATAGACTACCTGCAGAAAGTGTGGCCCAGATGAAAGATGGATCTTCCTACTACAAAAGATCCGGATTAGAAGTGGGCCTCCCATTTCAAAGGGTTTAATTGAGAAAAAAGTATCTCACAGGTGGGCTCAGCCATTTGGGTTTAGTTGGTTCCAGATGTAGTTGAGTTGATAACCAAGAATAGCCATCACGGTTCATCCATGAAAAGGATGATGCTATTGATGCTACAGTTTCCCACAGTGCTTTGAAATCTCTGTATCAGGAACAAGACTGATGGATTTCTGGTGGGCTTTGATGCAAACATTGTCAGCTCAGTAGCACTTATTCTTATCCCTGACCCTAGGGTAGGGTATATTGAACATTGACCACAGAGAAATTTGCCCATCGTTTTGGAGAGCGAAGACTTTTCCAGAAAGAAAGTTGATTGTCACCTTTTAAAGCTGCATTTAGTTTGCTTATTTGAGCATGGCAGCCTCGATGTATCTTTTTCTAAAAAACTACATTCTACGACTTGTTATTATGTCTTGAATTCATTAAGAGAAGTGTCTGAGGCAAGATCAATATTTTTTAGATGACTGTCATTACAATTCACCCCCAAGAAGAGTGTAAGGCAAGACCTCTCCAAAGGGCAGTTGGCGTTCTCCATAGAGTTTGAAGTGCACATTCCTCTAAGTCCAGCCCACCTCTGCTGGTTCTTTGAAAAGCTCACTGATGTATATGTACAGAGATGGTCAATACAGAAGCCAGGCAGTGACTACTTACTGTATTGGGTGTGCCATAGTCACTTGAGTGTGAACAAATGAATTAAAGCTCCCTCCCCCAAGAGGGAGAAAAAAGCCAGCAGAGAATACACTCTCTGAATAGGAAAATTATACAAAGTTCCAGGAAGTGGCAAATATCTAAAAAATATACAAAATAGAAAAAGCTCAGAGTTGCTGGGAGTGTAGGTTAAAGTTTTTAAGAGGGTGCTGGGGCTAGGCTTTGATGATGTACTATCCGAACAAAGAGCTAGAGGAAAGGGTGGTTCAACGCGCATATATGAGCTAACAACCAAAATATACACCAATAAAGAACTGTTAGGGTGTGATCTACTTATTTTATTGCTGGGTATATATTCAGAAGGCTTGAGAGTAAGGTCTCAGAGAGTTATTGTATACCCATGTTCAAACTGTCATTATTCACAACACTAACATGTAGGTGCAAGCCATAGATCTGCCAATGGTATATATAACAAGCAGGGTATACAGTGAAATAATATGCAACCTTAAAAAGGAAGGGAATTCTGACACACACCACAAATGGATGAACCTTGAGTGGCGTTATGCTAAGCTAAACAAGACCAGGCACAAAAAGCAAGTACTGTGGGATTCCACTTGGATAGGGTTCTTAGAGTGACCAAAATCAGAAAGACACAGAGTAAAACAGAGGTTATCAGGGCCTGGTAGGTAGAGGGAGGAGGCGCTACTGCCTAATGGGTACAAATGAGGTCTGGAAGTGGACATTAGCGGTGTGTCTGCTCCATGAAACTGTGTAGTGGAGCACTTAAGAGGATACATTTTATGTTATACCCATTTCCCTCAAAACGTATTAGGGGAAAATTCAGCCACGTAGATCAGAGAACCAATTGATGGTTTTGTCTGTTTTGTATGTACTGTTTTTAAAAGAAGGAAATATATTTAAAAGAAAGCAATTTAGATGGGAAGAGACCTCCTCATGACGTAGCTGCAGCCCTTGCCATTGGCAAATATGTCTAACAGAAAGCAGCCTTGGGCTACCCGATCATGCTGTCTAGAGCTACAGCTATTCCTCTTTACCACTGGTCGGAGACCCAGCCTCCACAAGTATGCTATTTCATCTCTCTCTCCCAATGGGCTGGGCCTTTGGATTTGATAGGATTCACAAGAAGAGGACTTAAGAAGAATATTGAACTGGGGTGTGGTATCACCCCATACCCCATGGTCCCAACCCAACCGCATCCCCACGTCTTCCAGTACAGGGAGTGATTCCGAACATCAACCCTGACCGTGCAAGGCATGACTGGGATACAAGAGCCAGAGTAAGGCCACACTTCGAACATGGACTTCACCTTGCTGTGTGGTCAAGGTGAGGCAACTCAAGTTCAGGTTAGCATAAGTCAAAGTGTTCTAAAGAAGAGCCTGACCAAGGATCTGACCTTCAAGGTTAGAAGGCATTCTCAACTATAAAACTTCCTCAGTATGTCAAAGGGATTATACATGTTGGTTCTGGCATCAGATGGACTGGATTTAAATCCTGCTTCCCGCTTACCAACTTTGGGACCTTTGGCAGATAACGTTCTTTTGATTGACCTCAGTTTTCTCAGTTATGGAAGGGGTATTACACATCTCTTAGCACAGTGTTATTAAGAAAAGTAGACACTTTAATACAGTGTCTGGGATGTCCTAAAGGTATAGAGGAGAGATTTTGGAAGGTCGATATTATAATTCTCATGGCAGAAAAAGCACAGAAGCAGAGACACGCGGACAAATTAGGTAACTAAGTTAACATCACACAGCTAAGAAATTGTGGGACCAATGTCCTTGGCGGATTTCAGTCTAGATTGCTTTCATTTAGCGTGTAAGCACAGGTAATTAAAAAGCCAGATGGCCATGGAATGTTTTTAGAGGACACTGTCCTGCAACATTCTTGGGACATTCTTGCCCTCTTGTCTTGATTTGGGTTTGCTGGGTTTTTTTTTGTTTGTTTGTTTGTTTGTTTGTGTTTTTTTTTGTTTTGTTTTGTTTTGTTTTGTTTTCTGGTTTGGCTTTCCAGCACTCACCTACTGCAGCCTGAAAACCAGACCCAGTCCCAGCCTCAGAGCCTTGGGATTCCGGAGCCTTCCATGTTTTAGAATATTTAGGGTTTGTGGTGGTGTGAAGTTATTTCACAAACGACACCAAGTAGTGTCACACACATTTGTTGTCTTTTTCTTGTTAGTAGAAACCTCTGGAAATGGAGTCATTAGTCAAAAATAAAAGTCCCAGTGGCTCTGTTATGATTTCCTTATCTGGGCACTAGATGTCACACTAAGTCAAGCTTTGGAAGTGGCTCAGCTAAGTAGGGTGTGGCAGTCTCTACCTATTTAAAAAAAAATCACAATATTTAGGTAAATATAACGCTTAAATTTGAATTTCTAGGAAAATTCAGAAAGTACTTTCTTTTACTTACAAAAAAACTTAGAATTGTTAATCAGAGAACAGATAGCACCATGGTGAAATGCCGGCTTAAACACATCTTAGCTGCATGCACATGAAAACTGTCTTCCATTCCGAAAACAAAGGGGTAGTTCTGGAGACAGTTTATGCACACTTGTCTGTGGTCATGTGGGAGGCTTGTTCTTTTTTTCCCTTTGCTGTTTTGTTTGAGACGGTATCTCATGTAGCCCAGGCAAGCCTTGGACTTGTTAGGTAGCTGAGGCTAGTCTCTTACCTTCCTCTGCTTTCCAAGTGCTGGGACTACAGACTGGCCAAGATGAGAAGCAGCTCTCCCAACAGAGAAACAGACAAGACTAACCTACTGTGGAGGAAGTCAAAGAGGGGGATGTAAGGCCCCGGAAGATTAAAGAGCTAATAATGAGTGTGAGCGCCGCTGAGCCCCAGAGCTGAGCAAGCTGTGCCTCCAGAGATCACTTATTCCCTGACTTTGGCTCTCAGAAATCTATAGCTGTGAATTATGCGTGGAGAATTCTGCAGTCTCCTTTTGGAAAGTCTGTGTGGATGTTGTTGTTGTTGTTTTTAAACTACCTTGAAGAATATGAAGCCAACGACTTAAGTGTTTGCTGAAATTTCGATGAGATTCCATTGAAATGTTTGGAATTCTTTGGAGGCTAGAAAGAATTAATTCGAGTCAGATTGAAAGCTTATAATTAAGTCTTCGGCTTAGCAGTTTGTTTTTTTTTTTTTTTCCGAGTAACTCAGTAATGAGTTTGAGCTGTGTTTAATTATCTGCATGAGTGTAGGCACATATTTCTATTGTAATTAAAGCTGTAAATCATGTTTCCTAAGTTTTCAGGGTTTGTAGGTAATATATGATGACAAATAGCTTTCGTTGGAAGAAGCCAGTAAATACCATTGCCTGTGTTGCTTTGATAAATCAGGTTAGAACTGAGAAATCGGCCTTCTGTGTGTATGTGGGGGTGCATGTGTGAGTATGTGCAGAGGCCAAAGGCTAACCTCGAAAGTCAAAGGGTATTCCTCAGGATTGTGTCTGCCTTGCCTTTTGAAACAGCATGGCTCACTTGGCCTGAAATTTACTGATTCAGTTACAACGGCTGGATGTCAAGCCCCAGGGATGTATCTGTCTCTATGTCCCCAGCTCTGAGGCTACAAACTCATGCCACCACACCTAGATTTCCACAGGGTTCTATGCATTGATATCAGATCCAAAATACTACTCTTTTGAGTATGTATGAGTCTCATCTGTGTCTTCCTCTAACTCAAGAGATGGATGAACAGTCATTTGAACAGTGTTTTGTAATTCTGACTGGTTCTAGTTGACTCTGGTGTCTTCCTTTGACTTGGTTACCACTGCCTCGTGTTTGAACAACCCAGGGTCCCAGGATGCGTGCTTCCTTTCTCCTTACATGCCACGGCAGGTAGCAGGCACCCAGATGGAGGGGGCACAGGCTGTTTTTCCTTCTAGAACTCCAGTAGCCATGAGGACCGCAGTGGTCTACCAGTGCTTTGATCCCTTCCTCCTGTCTAAGAAAGGCTTACCCCATCTTAGTGCAGGGTGTCAAGCTGTCTGTGGATGAAATAGAAGACTCTTTTCTATCAAGTCAAGGGTTGGTTTTTACCCAATGAGTGGGAAGGTCTGCTCTGTACTCCTTACCGAATCCCAACTGTGCCAGTGTCTTGGAAATAAAGACTGTCCCTTCTTGGAAATACAGGTGCTATTAGTCTGATGGAGTCCGTGACCTTCAGCCTACTTTGGACTGCTACTCCTTCCCAATTTCCCCACTGAGTGACCCTTTGATTTAGAGCTGTCAGCTCAAGACCTTTCATGGTGTACGTTTGAGGAACTGTAGTGTTATTTTTTTATTTGTTTGTTTGGAGGGCTTTGTTTTGTTTAGAGACACGATCTTGCTAAGTAGCCCACACTGACCTAGAATCTTATGCAGACTAGGCTAGACTCAAACTTGCCATCCTCCTGCCTCAGCCCCCTGAGTGTTAGGATTATATGCCACCATACATATAATCCTAGGAACATATTATACATAGGTTTATACATAGGAACGTATTGAAGGTCATCTGACTTCAATCCAGCCCATGTTAACTGAGCACCTGCCATGTGCTAGGACTTCAAAAAGCCAACAGCGACCACAAGAGAACGATTGATCAGCCATATGACACTTTAGAAAACAGGATGAAGACATGCCTTTCAAAGACGCTGACTTGAGTTTGGAGTTTCCCTGTTAAAAACAGCCACCATGGCAGAAGCCAAAAGGGGTCTGGGAACATAGTGAGGAAACTGAGTCACAAAAGAGAGTGGCTTTAAGGCCACTCAGCCTGACCATGCTGAGTTCATCTTTGGATCCTACCACAGGGAATCTGAACACATTGCTGCCATTCAGGGTAGAACCCCGCAGTCCAGATGGTCTTGTGAGATTAGTCTAGGGTCACAGACTGTGCAGATTGTAATGTCTCTGTGAACTATATATTTATGTCCTTGCAGGTCATGGATTAACAGCAGTCAAAGAAAAGGCAGGGGCAACCCTACGAATCCACAGTGCCAATTCTGCATCTCCCGAAGGGGCCCCAACTGATGCTGAAAACGGAATCTCTGGAAGTGAGTGGCGTGCTCGCCTGGTGTTTTGTTACACCCGTGTGCATGACTACACAGTGGGGAAAAGCCCAAGTTCAGATCAGCAAAATGCATTCTAACCAGGGTGTTATTTCTTGCCATGACAGATGTGACTCCAGATCAGGACCCTGCCAGAGGCCCCCACACTCCTCCTCCACCAGGGGCGGCAGGGTCGAGAGGCATGCTGTCAGCCCTCACCAATGTGGTTCAAAACACGGTGAGTCCCTAGAGGCCTCCCCTGTTTTCCCTAGTGGCTCAGTTCTTTTGATCTTTGCAGCTTGTGACCTAGATACATCAGAGAGAAGGCTGCCTCACTCCTGACTTTGGATTCCAGTTTGTTATGCTTTCTGCTACAGAGTAGCTATAACCTTGGATCTGAAATAATAAGGGCAAGATGAAATGCAGTCTGTGTTTAAAAGAAGAGAGTGGTTTAGAAGATTTTTTTTCCAATCTGATCTAACAGTGTCCCTTCTAGCTGCTTCAAGGACGGCATTTAGGTGAGGGAGGGAACTTGGAGCTGGGACAGCTGTTCTTCCTGGATCAGGTCTCAGTTCTCTTAAAATTGGAAATCCTTCAAAGCAAAAAAGGACTAGTAATGACTCAGGGAGAATAACTCAGAGACCAACCCAGCCATAGCCTCCCTCCTGATCCCTACAGCCCCTTTCCCTGCAGAACCCTAAACGTACACCTGAAAGTCTTATTTTTCCATTGTTTGTTTATTCCTTTTTATTTAAGTTGAATTGATTTTTTTTAAAGACAGATACTCAACCATCTCACTCCTCCAGGAAGCTCGCTATTGATGATAAACATTGAAAGGAAGCAGAGGTACCACAGTGAGAAGAGGAAGTCAGCAGGTCCTTAGCACCAGGAAGACAGGAGTCTACTATGTAGAACAAGCTAACTATATTTTCTAGAAATATGGGCTCGTGCCCTTTTTAGTCATTTATCCATTTGTTATATTAAAGAGAGACAGTTGACCCTTACTGTGTGTGAGGAGCCTCACCAGACTCTGGCCATATAGGCTAATGCTATGTCTTGCCATATTAAGGCGGTTTAACAATGGTGTGTGATGCATTATGGGAAAGGAGGGGATTGTGAATGGCCCCGTAGGTTATCTTACCCATATGTTGGGACAAAAGAGTGCCAGGAGTAAAGGAAGACTGGATAGGGAGAAGGAGGCACACCAAGTGTTAAGAGTCACAACGCAGAGCTGTTCAAGGCCACCCATGAGAGTGGGGGAAGCTCTCTCTGTAACTCGGGTGTAAAAAGCAAACCCATGGCTTCTCACTGCTCCCTTTTTTAAAAATTATTTTTTACATGATCTATTATTGTGTGTGCATATGGTGAGAGGGCACCTATACCATGGCATCTAGATCATGTGAAGGTCAGAGGGCAACTTTGTGGAGTCACCTCTCCCCTTCCACTTTATGTGGGGTTCTGGGACTAGAACTCAGGTCACCAAGTTCACGCAGTAACTGCCTTTACCCACTGAGCCATCTTGCCAGCCCCCAGCAGTCATCTTGAGTGCATCCCTCACATCCTCAGTCTCCTTACATGGTCCTGAACCTGCTTGCCCTCCTCCCACAGTCCCGGCCCACCAGGCATAGATACTTCCTGGGTCTCCCGTTTATTCTCTGCTAAGGTGACAGGATGTTGGGGGCAGGAGAGGGGGTGGAGTGGGCGGGGCAGTAAATCAAAGCAAGGGAAAGTGTGAGCTTCTGGGAAGCCCATGTTCTCTGTGCTAGTCGCTTCTTATCATTGCTGGGACAAAGTGCCTAGCGGAAATAACACAGGGAAGAAGATATATTTTGCTCATGGTTTGAAAAGCTTTCGTCCATGGTTGCTTGGTCCCAAGTGCTTGGACAGGACATCATGGTGGTGGGAATACGAAAGAAGGAGGCTCTATACCTTCTGGCAGTCAGGATGCTGAGAAAGAGGAAGGGACTGGGGACCAGATATAACCTTTGAGGTATATCCGAGAGTGGCCTACTTCCTCCAACTAGGCTCCACCTCCAGAAGTATGTAGCG
This sequence comes from Mus musculus, assembly GCF_000001635.26. NCBI lineage: Eukaryota > Metazoa > Chordata > Mammalia > Rodentia > Muridae > Mus > Mus musculus. The sequence continues at coordinate 65,007,955 of NC_000071.6, forward strand.
CATCCTGAAGTAACAGTACTAACTGAGGGCCAGGGATGTTCCTGAGCCGGTGGGGGATACTTTATTTTGAATCCATAACTTCACCTTGAGATGTCTGCATTTACAAATCTTTTCCACAGTGTGAGTTTTGATTGGGCTCCAGATTTAAAAAAAAAAAAATCTGAATTTCTGAAATGGAAATGTCTGATGAAGTACATTCATTCAGTAAGGTTGAATGCTAGCACTTAAATAATTATGAAGATTGAAAAACACACATATAGACGATATAAAAATAAAAACATGTTCTTGTGAGGTAAGAAAATACAGCTGTATGTAGAGTTGTATTATTGGGATTATAAGTGGAGTGTTCAGAGCAATGTGGTTCTGTTTATTTGAACAGTATATGTGAGTCTTGGTTGCTTTCACTTTTGTTAAAAGGAAAGCAATGGCTGGCCAAGGGATTTTTCCACAGTGACACCTGGAAAATAGACCAGTTTCAGAAACTGGAAGTACACGGAAGGCAAACTGTCTTACTTCATTAATGTACTAATTATAGTTGGTGTTCCCCAGTTTCTGAAAGTATGCAAAAGCCATCTGAAACAGCCTGAGGGTCCATTGCTTCAGGGCCCAGGATTTAAAAATCATCTAAATTAGCATGAGTATTTGACATTTTAATAACCTGCCCCCAAATAACTCTGTTACTTACGCTAAAATTCTTTCAAACACGACAATCGGGTCATCTGTTAATTTTATGTCTTAGACACACATCTATTTGATATGCTCAGCACTACTGACATGAATTCCTAATGTGCACTGTTTTCCCCCTAAACATCATTTTTTAATAACACTGCATGCTCTACAAATTATATAACATATGGTTTTTCGAGGAAAGGAAAACAGGATTAAATAGATGATCTATCTCGTGGTGTGAAAAACTTGTGGCTTTCTATTTATTTTAATATTTGACGAGAATGCTGGGTCCTTGGGTACTGCTGGCCACTGCCAAACAGCAAGCTGTGGAGAATCTAATCTGACGTGCTTTCCTCATTTGCAGGGCAAAAGCGTCTTAACCGGAGGTCTGGATGCTTTAGAATTCATTGGCAAGAAAACCATGATTGTCCTCGCAGAAAGCGACCCAGGGTTTAAGCGGACCAAGACACTGATGGAACGAACTGTCTCCTTGTCCCAGGTGAAACTAGGCCCATAAGTGATTTTTCCCCCTCCTTTCACCCAAAAAAAGTCAAAGCACATGTCCAAACAGAAGAAGTAGTAAGAAAGCTGAGTGTCTGACACTCCCACCGAAGTCCTTGTGGGAGACGGGCAAGGTTGATGATTTCTTATTCACACTATCGGGTATCATATAGACATAGTGATAAACATCTGGGTATAAGAGTATATATGTTGCTATGCGTTATAAGTGGAACATATGTGCACACACACACTCCAGCCAAAGAGCAGCCTATTGATCACAGTTTCATGTTTTTCTTTATTCAGTTGATAATCTCTTGCTGATTTATCCAAGTATGCCATTGTAAATACCTCAGTTCTGCCACTTTTCAGCCATACAACTTTGTGGGTTTGCTTTCCATCTCTGTGCCTCAGTTTCCCCCTGTGCACTGAGGTGACATCAGTACCTCCTGATAACTTTGCTGTGATAGTTACATGAGCTAGAACAGAACCCAATAAAGACATGTCTGCCCATGTGTGTAACATTTATTCTAGGTAAGATGGTGAGGTTACAGAGAGTGAGACTGAGTCTTAAAAACTGGCAAATTCTAGCTACTACCCTTGTGAAAAAGAAGAGGGAACCCGAGTTAATTTACCAAGCTACTGTATTTTGGGGGCCACCTGCACTACTTCTGTCACAGCTGCAAGCTAGCTACATTTAAAGGGATGTACTATGCATGGAAGTGTGTCACCCAGCGCCCACAAGGACCAGCCAGGATGCTACATGTTGGAAGAGCTGTCGGAGAGGAGAGCTGAGTGGCAGTGACTGCAGATGTTGGCAGATCATGGAGGCCAGTTGCAGGGCTGTTAATGAACCGGGGTGTGGGGAGAAGAATACTACAGCATCTGGACAGGTTACAGGGACTCACCTGAGCTTAGAAAGGACCACAGTGGTTACTATGGAAACCAGAGTGCTGGAGGGAAGGCCTGGGCCAGGGAAGCCATTCCGAGTCTGGACGAGTCTTGTTCCTCCCGGAAGTAGATGGGGAGGTGGGCTGAGACAGACAGGGATTTACTTAGTCAGGGGTTGGGGTGGGCGGTAAGACCTAAGAGAAAACAGGGTGGGAACTTCTGAAGCCTGGGGGAACCACCAGAGCTGGTTCATGTCAGCATCCAGGGGAAGAGACCGTCCTAAAGAAGGGACTGGGTGGAAGTGTGCCAGACTGCAGTGCAGCTTAAAGAGCTACGTGAGGGCCATAGGGAGTGATAGCAGCCAATGACAGCAGGGTGACCCTAGCTCACCACAACTTATCAGGTACTTTACAAAGAAGAGAGAGGTTCAGTGGTTTCTCCCAACACATGGAAGTGATCGGTGTCCGAGGAGATGGATATACCAGTTCTTCCATGTCACATACACACATCAGGTGATCACGCTGTTCCTCATATGCATGGTTATTATGCCTTTAAAGTAAAACGTAATGATTCTCCCCTTGTTGGAGAGATGGCTCAGTGGTTAAGATCACTTGCTGCTCTTGCAGGACTGGAGTTCAGTTTCCAGAACCCACGTTGGGCACCTCACGTATGTAACTTGAGCTCCATGGTGGCTGTAAGGATGCCCTCTTCTGGACTCTGAGGCAGCTACGCTCATGTGTAAACATATGCCCCCCCCCCCCCGCACACACACAATATTATAAGTAAAAATAAATCCTTAATTTAAAAAATCAAGTCTTCTGGACAAAGAGTCAAGTTTCAGGAATAGGCCTGCCTCTGTGTCTCTACAGCACCAAAGATGGCAGAGAAAAGTGTTGAGGGTTGAAGAATGGACTGACTGACCAGCAGCTAGAGCCCTTGGTCACTTCTCCCTGGAATAGAAGGATGGTCTGGAGGATGCCCTGTCACCCTCACTGGGAAACAAATGCTGTGATTTAAGTGAGAGATCAGGTTAGGTCAGGACAGTGTGGAGGTCCCTACTAGCACTGAGCGGGGAGCTGAGGTAAAGTTTGGATTCAGATTTCCTGACGCAGTAAATATGGGCTTTGTGGCAAAAGGGGTGGCTGTAAGGTCTTCATAGCAACTGGAGGGAAGAAGCCACTATTAACAACAGATCTCAAAAGGAGTCAGCTTTTTGTTGCTGTGGCAAAATCCCTGACAGAAACAAGAGGTTTATTTGGCCTCCTTGTTCTGGAGGTTTCTGTGACCAATCAGCAGGCTCTATCGCTCTGGGGCTTGCAGAGTCTGGGAAACAACATACCTGTTAATCTCACAGTGGCCAGGAACCGTGGAAGGGGTGGGTGAGGGAAAGGGACCAAGCTCCCAATATCCCTGCAAGGGCATACCCCCCAACAACTCCCACTCTCTGGGCTCCAGCTCCTAAGGATTCCACCGCCTCCCACTAGTGTCATGGGCTGGAGATCATGCCTTAAGCATGGAGCCTTTGGCAGACACTGCAGACGCACCTGGGGCAGAAGGAATAGGTAGGCTGTAGAGTGTCTGGTTCTAGACAGCAGAAAAGTTCACACCTGTGCTGCCTCGTTTTTCTCCCAGTCACAGGGAACATGATCCAATGGTCAGTGGTTCTCCTGCACCACCGATTCCTCATCCACAGCTCCCGCCACCATGTTTTCCAGTGTGAGAGTCCCTCTGTGTCAAGATCACCCACTCCAATTAAACCGTCTACCTCTGTTTTCCAGAGGCACCCTGAGACCAGCCGCCTGGTTAAAGGGCTGCTTTTCTGGGCTGCTTTGATTTTTACTCCACTTTCAAATAAATCTCAGCCTCTGCTTAATGATGCACCTCTTTCCTTTCTATTTTATCTCTCCATGCTAGCCCAAAGTAGTGATTCAGAGAGGATACTGGTCCTGAGAAGTGGCACCATCCCAGGGTCTCTTGGTTTTATTTTCCCATCCCCCGAGTGCCCTGAGGTCAGGGGACCAGTTGAGTTTTATTACAATTGTTAAACCTTCCCAGTAATGGTTTCACTGTGTTATTTTGAAAACTGTAAAAGGCAGAGACTTACTAATTTAGTCTTAAAGATAGACAGGAGAGAGAATTCCTTCCACGGCCTAGTGGGTTCTTGGCTAACAACCTCAAGAACCCAAACGGAAAATGAGGCTGCCTGTTTTATTGGCACATAATAAACGCCAGCCTATGTTCTTGGATGATCTTCCCCCTGTGACCTTGTGGCATCGGCCAGTGTATTTATGGGGCTCTCTGCAGATATTAAAGGATTCCATAAACTTAATGTCCTTGTAAAGTTAATGAGAAACCAAATAAAAGAGGTCTAGCATCAAAGCAAACAAGTGCAGGATGTTGTTAATAATGGACAGACTCGTGGACATTCTGTCGTCTCTGTTTTTAAACAACAAAATAATTGGGGGGGGAGGTAAGGGGAGGTGTCTCTTTCTTAGCATGCACAAGGCCTGGGTTCTAGCCCTAACCCTACAAGTATAGATGAAGAGAAGGGAGAGGAGGTAAGGTGAAGGAAGGAGGAAGAGAGGGAGGGAAGGGCAGAAAGAGAGGTTAGTAGTGTGAACAGAAACTCAGGATCATACCTCTAGAGCCCAGCTCAAGCATCTATAAGCCAATTTCTATTCAGCGTCTGCTAATGAATACATTGTGAATTTACATTTATTAACCCTTTTCATCTCCACCCATAGAAGTTTTTATTAAAAAAAAAACAACAACAGAGCAAGATCAAACCAGTTTCTTTCTATTTTGAAATCTGCCTAGGTGCAGAATTTTTTTAATAATTTATTTAGTTATTTGTTTGTTTTTAGGTATATAAGTACACTGTAGCTGTACTGATGGTTGTGAGCCATCATGTGGTTGCTGGGAATTTGAATTCAGGGCCTCTGTTCACTTCACTCTGGTTGGCCCCACTTGCTCTGGCCTAAAATTTTATTTTATTATTATATCTAAGTACACTGTAGCTGTCTTCAGACGTACCAGAAGAGAGCATGAGATCTCATTATGGATGGCTGTAAGCCACCATGTGGTTGCTGAGATTTGAACTCAGGACCTTCAGAAGAGCAGTCAGTGCTCTTAACCACTGAGCTATCTCTTCAGCCCTGCAGAATTCTTAATATGCTCACAAAGAGTTGGCCTTTTCCAGTGCTCAGGACACATGGCTAACACAGATGCCTATTAGCATACTAAAGTACATGTTAGCCTCCAGGTTTTTTGGGACCAGTGGCTCCTCTCAGCTCTTCACACACTCACACACACACACACACACACACACACACACACACACACACACGGTACCCTAACCACGTTAGCATGGGCTTCCCTTCCCCCAGCTCCTCATTCCGATGTAACCTGCCATTTCTGCTCTCTTCCTTTTGTTCTCTTTGCTCCCTCTCAGCCCCTTCTCTCCTGTCTCTCTCTTAGCTCTTGGATTTCTTTGCCCTCACTCCTCTTTGCTCTCTTTCTCCTCTCTCTCTCTCTCTCTCTCTCTCTCCCTCTCTCGCTCTCTCGCTCTCTCGCTCTCTCCCTCTCCCTCTCCCTCTCCCTCTCTCCCCTCCCCCCTCTCTCTCTCCCTCTCCCCCCTCCCCCTCCCTCCCCTTCCTCCTCCCCCTCCCCCCTCCCCTCTCTCTCATGGCTAGGTTCTCATGGCCCTGCTTGGTCTCCTATACTCTGTCCATGCTCTAGACTCTTCCAGATGCCTGCGGCTGTTCTGTCCCTCCTATTGTACTCTGGCGAGCCTTAACTTACCAGAGACCCCCAAGTGCACAATGCGGAGCCGTGGATTGATGCAAAAGCAAGAGGAATTTTATTGTTCCAGCATGCTGGGATTGCCCTACACACGAAGGAGAGAGAACGGCCCCCAACAGCCGTTCAGAGAGTTTTTGTACAGTTTTCAGAGCAGCAGCCATTAGGCACAATGTGGTTGGCAGAATTAAACTGATTGGTCTTTAGGAAATTCCCCTGTCTGAAGGTGGCCAACGGTTGGTCGTGGAATGTGTCTCTGGGCCTCCCCCACACACAGGTGACCGATGGTCCGTTCCCCCCCCCCCCACACACACACACACACCTGTGGTCTGCAATTAGCTTCTCACTTTCGGAGGGGAGGAGGTGCCTATGTGTTCTATGACCTTTCTCTTCCAGGAGGGGAGGGGTCTCATGGAATTTTCCAAAGTTCCTGAGCTGACCGCTTCACTATCTACAATAAAAACCTTCTCCTCAGCCACACCTGGGTGCGTCGAGGTCCTCACTTTATGCGTCTGGTGATGACACCCCCACTTTATCATGCAGCACATTGAAAAATGTGACACAGGGGAAAGACTTCAGTGGGAAGCAGAGAAGGTCTTTGCATGCTTCTTTCTAATCCTATCCCTAGGCATGGATGGCTTGCTGTGTTTGGCTCTGCCAAAAAAAAAAAAAAAAAAAAAAGAAGAAGAAGAAGACAAAGCTGAACATGTAAATATTACCCAACAGTATCAATCTAGTATCTATTTTTACCATTCTTTTTTAATTTGTTTTTAGCTTTTGAAATTAAATTATATTTACATCATCTTTCTTTTTCCTCCCTCCAACCTTTCCCAGGTACCCCTTCCTCTCTCAAATTCAGGACCTCTACTTTCTTAACTACAGTTTATGTGTGTGTGTGTGTGTGGGTGGGTTAATTACTGTAACACATACATTCATATATATAATTTCCAAATATAGAAACACAACCTGCATAGTCTATATAAAGTCAGGTGTGTGTGTACATTTCCAGGGCCGACCATTTGGTATTAGATAGCCTAACTTGAAGGCTCTTCCTGGGAAGATTGTTTCTCCCACTTCGAGCTTTCCTTAGTTGTCTATAGTCCTTTGTGTAGGGCTGGGGCCCTGTGAGCTTCCCCCTTCTGCATTTGCATGTCTATTGGTGTCATTTTGGTTCATGTCTTGTTTAAGCAGCCATGATGATTAGACTTCATGGGGACCCGAATACCTCCTCCCCAAGGGCTAGTTTTTATGGTATCGCAAGGCACCATGCAAGCTTCCAAGGGGCAGGAGTGATTCTTAGTCCTACCCAGCTATGATACCTATGAACTAAACAATGACCAGCAAGGGGCAGGTCCAGTAGTGGCACATACACCTTGAAATGAGAAATTCTAAAGTGACAAAAGTGATATTTCATATACTATCTGCCCTCCCCATCGCCTCTGTATCCTGTACAGGAAGGCAGCATGGAAAGGCATGTCTAGTTCATGAGCACTGTGTCTCTGCAGATGTTGAGAGAAGCCAAGGAGAAGGAGAAGCAGAGGTTGGCCCAGCAGCTCACAGTGGAGAGGACTGCACACTATGGGATGCTGTTTGATGAATATCAAGGTTTGTCACACCTGGAAGCCCTGGAAATTCTGTCCAATGAGAGTGAGAGCAAGGTACATTTCCCACGGGTCAGGGTCATTTGAATGGCATTCTTGGGTGATGTGTTTTCCTTAGCATGGAAGCAACAACTAGGAAGAGGTGTAAAGATATGTTCTCTCACCTCGTGACTTATGCTAAGGTTTCACATAATGTACAGCCTGTGTACATCCTCAAGCTGCTACGGCTTCCTCTCTGCCCTGTACTAACCTGTCACTCCGCCCAGCCCAGGAGGGTCAGCAAATCAGGAGTCCCCACCACCCCTTCCCTGGCAGGAACTTGCCTGCCAAGCCCTTCCCTCCTTTTGGCAATCAGAGATCCCTGACCAGTCTGGGCCTTTATTCCACCCAGTAAGCACAGAGTGACTGGGGTTTCTGTTAAACTGTGGGTGGACATTGAGTGCATATTTTTTTATGAGTTACCATTTTACTTCTTTGATCACCTTTACCACAATAGCTGGCCATAAGAGGCAAAGTCATGCTGCTGAGAACCATTTAAAAATGTTCCTATTTAGAAACCTATGAAATCCAGATGACCAAACAGATGGCTCTATACAGTCGTACTATCCCATGTGACCCCAGACAAACAAATTGTATGGATTGGAGGCAGAGCTAGGCTGCCTAAGAGAGACCCAACCTCAGAGAAGAAACAAAAGGGGCTGGCAATATGGCTCAGCAGGTGAAGGCGCTTGCTGCCAAGCCTGACTACGTGAGTTCAATCTCAAGGACATAGAAGGTGGAAAGAGAGAGCTAACTCACTCCTTCACTGTATCCTCTGACCTCCATGTGCACACACAACTAAACTATTAGAAAAAACAAGTACACAAACAAAACACAATTGAAGGATAATTTTTTTTTAAAAAAATGACATGAAAAGACCAAAATGCTAACTCTCATACTGATACAGAATGAGCCCCTAGTAAGAGCTTCTTTAGTTCATTGATTAAACGGGGACCGCAGGCAGGTGTTAGCACCAGCTGTAAAGAAAACCAGAGAGGGAGCTTTGAATCACAGTCGCAAATAGACAAACACTTGTCACCAATGGGGAAGACTGCCTACAAAATCCATTTCTGTGTCTGTAGAGAATGGCTTTACACTGCCATCAGCCACCCACCGTTTACGCTGTTGTAAAATTGCTCCCTTACATTCAGAATCCCATAATCCAGTAAAACAAGGAAAAAAAAAAGAAGACGAAGCAATTTCCTACCAAAGCACAGAACTCTACCCATGAAAGCTGAGTCAGGAATCAGCCTTTATGTGATTGTACATAAGTATGAGACTGTGGGATTTTGGGTCCCTCTTACTGCAATCTGCTTGAAATGACAGTGATGATAAAGCCAGCCCTGTAGGGTTTCTTTTTTTTTTTTAAAGATTTATTTATTTATTATGTGAGTACACTGTAGCTGTCTTCAGACACTCCAGAAAAGGGCATCAGGTTTCGTTATGGATGGTTGTGAGCCACCATGTGGTTGCTGGGATTTGAACTCGGGACCTTTGGAAGAGCAGTCGGCGCTCTTAACCACTGAGCCATCTCTCCAGTCAGGGATTCAGTGACATCGCCCATGTAAGAGCTCATAGCAGCATGCCTGGGCAAAGGTGCTCAGTGAACGCTGGCTGCTGCTCTGTGCATCCATGTGTGTAAGTGAGCATACTGCTGATGACACTGTATTGTCTGTGTGTTTTCTGTTGTAAATATCTGTTACTGTTGTTGTTATTGTTATGACAGGAGACAGGAGACTGGCTGGTCCCTACTCTGATAATATAGAGAGACTGCATTCTGACCAGTTGCATCACAGATCTCAACTACAAAATAACCCTCAGCTTTCTTACAAAATCTTCCTGCCTCAGCCTCTCAAGTGCTGCGATCGCAGGTGTGAGCTATAGAAGGTCCCATCCATGATAAATTGTGCTTTGGGGCCATTGATAAGACAGCACTCACTCAAGCCCAGGAAGCAAAAGAGAAGAAGAGGACTAGACTAAGGTCTCACAAAGACAGGTCTCCAGTGACCTGACACCTCTCCCTGCCCCACCCCCAAGGCCCCAACCAGCTTCTAGTAGCTCCAAGCTGCAAACTAAGCCTTTGACACAGGGACCTTTGGGGGCCATTCAAGAGGGGTCTGAATCTTCTCTTTGTACATCAATTCCACAAGCTTTGATTTCTGTCCCCAGCCAGGAGATTTCTGTGGCATTTGGTGGGGAATGTGGAATTCTTAAAAAAAAACTTACTGATGGTAGTTACTGGGCGCTGTCATAAGCAGCAGAAGTCATTCCTCAGTCCTATGACAGTCTGGAGCAGGTTACCCCGTTAGCAGACAGCTTCCTGTACACAGTTCTCCAGCAAGAATACAAGGTGTTTAGGCACAGCTAATGACCGACAATGGCTGCCATAGAGATGTATTTATAATAGCACAGGGACTGTGAGGAACGCAAACTCACATATTTCAAAATTCCTGAAAGCGTAAACATGAAACAATCTCACCACAAAAATGGTGTGAGGCCGTGTATTTGTGGGTACACTCATCAGCATGATACACTTATTCCCCAGTGTGTACACGTGTCAAATCACCCCAGGGTATCTGATACATACATGTACACATGTCACATCATCGCACTGTATCCCACAGATACATGTACGCATGTGAGATCATCACACATGTCTCAGATCACCACATTGTTTCCCATAGATACATATACACATGTCACATCACCACACTGTATCCCATAGATACAAGTAATCACTTGTTAATTCAAAAATCAAGTTAAGATGGGCCTGCTGGCATAGGCCTGAATCCCAGGTACTGAGGAGGCTGAGACAGAAGGATTTCAAGTTCAAGGCTTCTCTGGGTTTCAGAGTGAGTTCAAGGCCAGGTTTTGCAACCTACTGACTCTGTCTCAGAATAAAAAGTGCATAAAAAGAATAAAGAGATGACGAGGAGAAAGCTCAGGCATAGACATTGCACATGGCCCAGCACTGAAAATAAATTATTTAAATTTGATTTGAATTTTAAAATAAGGGTCAGGAGCTGGCACATCAGGTAAAGGCACTTACCACCAAGAGCGACGGCGTGAGTTTGATTCCTGGAATCCACAAGGTGGGTGGAGGAAGAAACACCCTGGCCTCCACACATGCACACTCAAATAAATAAACAAACAAACAAACAAACAAACAAACATGGGAAAAATAAAATGCACAAGAAAAGGGCTGCAGGCCTTTGTGGCGTGTGGATAAAGGACTCACCTAGCAGACACAAGGTCCTAAGTCCAATTCTCTACCACCCCAAAACAGACAATGAAAATAAACTCATAGGATGAAAATTTCATGCTAATGAAACGTTCAGGACACACTTATACACAAAGTAACTAAGTAGCCTGTGTTTACCTGGCAACCTTACATGGAAACTTTAAAAGTTAAAGAACGTTGGAGACAAACCTTTGAAGAAATCAGCTCTGTTTTTCTCCATTGACAAACTTTGATCCCGAGGCAGGAAGGCTGAGTTTCCCGGTGGGATTCTCAGTCCCTGAATTTCTACTGCATCCTCCTCTATGTCCCCTCAGGCTCCAGCTGTCCTTTACCTCAAACTGCCATGCACAAGTAAGTGAGACTCTTTTGTTCCAGCTCCACACATTCCCCAATGCAAGCAGCTATCTGGAGTCATCTTCTAGGTTCACACTGGTCTCAGCACAGCATGGGAAAGAGGCCCACTCAGTAACCTGGAGAGTGTTCTAGAAGGGGAAGTATCCCATGTGTTCTGCAGCGGCCCCTGTGTCCAGGTCTTTAAAATGTATTGGATGTCACCATGACCTGATGCCTGTGGTCCTCTGAGTCCCGTCAGCCCGAGGAAACAGAGAGGACACTCCCATTTGAAAGCTGTGGACAAGAAAGGATGCTCGTTGTATCCGCTGATATTTCGTTGGCTGAACCTCAAACATTACAAGAGAAAGGGAAGGAAGTATTGACGCTGGAGAGCTAGCTCTGTGGTTTCAAGTGTGTGCCACAGTCTTGAGAACTGGAGTTCAGACCCTAGAACCCACATCGTGGCATGCACACCCATACCACAGCAGCAGCAGCACACATGCCACAATAAATAGATAAGTGAATAAATAATACAAAGGAATTATTATCAATGATGTTGCTTCAGATCGATTCTAAGACAGACCTGGCAGTGCGGTACATAATCAGTGGGAAAATCTCATCATTTTGTTTCCATTACACTCAGTTGCATTTTTCAAAATTTATTTTTATGGGAAAGGGGCATAAGACACTCTGTGTACCCTTGTGAGGAATGCATGATTAATTATGATTAATTCTTGCGTCCGACTACAATTCAGTGCACGCCGCTGTAGCAGACTAGAGTTAAAGAGGGAGAAGCCGGAACATGCAAGTGAAAAGAAGGCTCTCAGAAGGCCAAAGCCAGAGGGGCTGGCCAGGAGCCACAGAGCAGGGCACATTTCTGCTACCTGCCGAACTGCATGGCTAATGGGTTTTGTGTTGATTTCCTGCCAAGCTTCCTCCCAGAGCCTTGGGCAGGCGCACAGCACCCAGTGATGTGCGTAAACCTTAGGAAAACAAAGCCTGCCAGCCCGGATGCCCTGGCTGACTCCTAGTCTGGTGTGCCAATTTACTAACACATGGACAGTGAAACCTACCCCAAGGAGGACGGAGCTCAGCTAGTACTCCCTCTAGAGGGAGAATTTGAAGTGCAGAATGAGAAACCAGAAATGAACAGCTTTACAGTCACGCCTCATTTTTATTACGATGTTCCATGACCTGTGACCGATTTGGAAATTTAGATTAATCTTCAGAGGATGGCCATCTGTACTTGTTTTGAAGTCTATGCAGAGGGCACTCTCCAAAGAGAGACTCTGAGCAGAGGTGATGTCAGTCCAAGCCGAGGCTCCTCTCCCAAGCTCTCCCTGCACAGCTTCCCAGTTCAGTGACTGTTCCCTCCTGCTGACTGCAGTGCCCTTCCTCCATGTCCATTAGGTCTGATACTGGCTGTCTTGAGATTCCCTCCCCTAGAGCAGAGGTTTTCAACGTTCATCACAACGTGACCCTTTAATCCAGTTCCTAGTGTGGTGGTGACCCCAACCATAGAATTATTTCTATGCTTCATACCTGTAATTTTGCTACTGTTGTGAATCATAATGCAAATATCTGATATGCAGGATATGTGATATACAATCCCCCTTCAGGTTGAGAACTACCATTCTAGACAATGAATTATCAGAAAATGAAAATGTATCTTGGACATTTTTGTAAACTCCGTGTAAGTCATGTCTAATCTAATCATATGTATATATATATATATATATATATATATATATATAGAGAGAGAGAGAGAGAGAGACAGAGAGAGAGAGACAGAGAGAGAGAGAGACAGAGAGAGAGACAGAGAGAGACAGAGACAGAGAGATATGTATGTGTGTGTATATTTATACACACATATATATACATATATATGCATATGTGTTAGATCTTTTATTTATTGAGCAACACAGTGTTTTAAGTCAGTTCTTATGCTTTAGTGACCAAAATGGCCTTAAAGGTAAATGTAAGCAGTCCCGATTATTCAGATAAAGCCAAAGCATGGGAATGTAAATTACCCAAGGTCAGCAGTAAGCAAGTGAGGAACTGATATTTGAGCTGTGTGGAGGGAGTGTTTTTAACCCCTGTGATCAATGGGTTCCTGCCACCACCACTGTTGACCAGGGCCTCTTGCTTCATGTTTATTGTTTACCACACCAAGGATCCCAAGGAAGTACAGATCCTGCTTTAAGAAGGAGACAGTTAGTCCTGTGTGGTGGCTCGTGCCTGTAACTGTAATGAAGAAGCCAGGGCAAGAGAAGTTCAAGTTCAAGACCAGACTGGACTATTTAATCAGTTCGAGGCCAATCTGAACTATATACTGAGATGTAACAGCAACAGCAATAACTACTGAATGGGAAGGACTGAGGCCTGGGAGCCCACGCTGTGAATGGGCAGTAGAGCCAAACGCCCCCCCACCCCCTGCCCCCCACCTCCACACTATGGCTCGCTCAGGAGCTACTGGGAAAACTGGAGGCAGCCATATGTAAATGCTTTCCGTGGGAAGAAACGATGACAGTTAAGTGACCTATTTCTTTCTTTCTATTCCCTTTTATTTTTCTCCAGGTTCAGTCCTTCTTAACATCCCTGGATGGAGAGAAGCTAGAACTCTTGAAAAATGACCTAATTTCAATCAAGGACATCTTTGTAGCCAAAGAATCAGAGAATGAAGCAAACCCAGAAGAACAAGGTAAAAAGCAGCAACAAACAGCGAGGTAAACCAGGGGCCTGGGCCTCAGACACAGCGGCTGAGACAGCCTTAGGACAGGGTGGGATGGACTTCATCCAGGTGCTCCCCACACCGCTTCCAGAATGCCCTGTGCAACTGTTGTGGGTACAGGGCTCGTCTCACTGATGGGTAGCCCTTTCTTTACTGAATGGGAACCCCATTCTTCCTCTGGTGTCCAGCGTAGTCCCTGGCACATCACCAACACAAATAAATGCAAAAAGTCAAGTAAACCAAGCACAGTGTGCTGGGCCTAAATGCCCACAATATATGTGGCACCGTCTACTTCCATGTGCCAGTATTGTTTAATATGATTGAGGACCATGGCATGCAAATCTTGCAATGAATTTCTTTGCATAGCTTCATCATTCCCTTTAATTTCTGTGAGTAGGAGTAGTGTATTCGGAAGTGTCCCACACACCATCTGAACTGTGCCGTTCTTGGTGTGGGAGGCTGGTAGCCTAGCAGCTCGGTGCTTGCCCAGCTGTTTGAGACTCCCAAGGTCAATCCCCACCAACCACACAAAAAGTCCAGTTCTGACCATGGCTGTGCCATTTTCTCCAAGTGCCCAGGGTGAGGTGTTTCAAGTTGAAGGTCATGGAGTGAGTGCAGTAGACACATCTCAACAGCCTTCCCCTTGGTCTTAGTTAGTTTTTGATTGCTGTGAAGAGACCACAACTAAGGCAACTTATAAAAGAAAGAATTTAATTGTAGTTTTAGACAGTCTGTCCATGACCAATATGGCAGGGAACATGGAGGCAGGCAGATGGGCATGGTACTGAAGCAGTAGCTAAGAGAGAGACAGAGAAAGGAAGAGGGAGAGGGAGAGGGAGAGGGAGAGGGAGAGGGAGAGGGAGAGGGAGAGGGAGAGGGAGAGGGAGAGGGAGAGGGAGAGGGAGAGGGAGAGGGAGAGGGAGAGGGAGAGGGAGAGGGAGAGGGGGGAAAGGCAGAGAGGCAGAGAGGCAGAGAGGCAGAGAGGCAGAGAGGCAGAGAGGCAGAGAGGCAGAGAGGCAGAGAGGCAGAAACAGAGACAGACAGAGACAGACTGGGTCTAGCATGGGCTTTTGAAACTTCACAGCCACTTCCTAGTGAGACACCTCCTCTAAAAAGGCCACACCTACTAATCCTTCCTAAACAGTTCCACCAACTGGAGCCTAAGCATTCAAATATGTGAACCTGTGGAGGCCATTCTCATTCAAACCACCACACCTCTCAAATGTGACTAGAACCCAAAGGAATGTAGAGCTATTTTATGAGAAAAAAAAAGGCTTCTTTTGAGAAGGAAAAAGCTATTCTCAAAGTTGGTCATGCCCAATGACCACATTGAGTCATCCACTCGGGAGTGGAACAGAGTCAAGCATGTCATGTGTATGTGTGGGGTGTCTTCCTACAGACGGCAGTAACAGGCACCACACCACAGGTGCTTCCTGTAGTTTACACCAGTGGACAGAGCAACTGCAGACACAAGGCTGGCTCTAGAACCAATAGGAAAGTCTGCTAGATACCTTTTCACTAATTTTTTGAACATGTTATATGACCCTGCTGAAAGGAGCATCTGCACTATATCCTGAGACAATGCTGCCTGTCCTGGGAACGTTGTGAGGCTCAGATTAAATACCATCCATAAAAAAAACACACCTTATGGATCTTAGCATACAGAAACTGCTCAAATACGTTAGCTGTTAACTATTGTTATTTAATGTGTCCACACATCACCAGGGAGGTTGGGAAGGTAGAATGAGCTGCAGCTTTGACTTGTTTGTTCCTGTCATTCCCTCACCATGCAGAGGAGTGATAATAAGTGTTCACACTGTCATTGTCACAGAATCATTGTGTTCCCAGGTGCATTACATACCTTTAATCAAAGCGCAGATACGAGCACTCCTGTGCTTAAACCTTGAGGCTCAGGGCAAATTATTGTGTATATTCATAAACCTGTTTAATCATGGTTTCCCCCTTTAACCCCTTATCCTGATCTTCTGCGCCTTCACCTTAATGAAATTTATGCTCCTTGCATCAAAATAAAAGAGCCAATTATACTGAAGTATAGAAAGGGGCCAATAAACATCAAAGAGGCAACTGGGACTAATCTTTTTGAGCATTTGTATGTTCCTACAAAAGTCACCAAAGATGGCAACCTTGTATTTTTTCTAATGAAGAAACTGAAATACTGGGTGTCAGAGGAGATACAACTCATACTGGGGACCCAAGATGACCAAGAGACACCCCTTCCCGGCACTAACCATCACCCCGTTAGTTTATTCTCCAAGCTCATGATACTTGAGTTAGAGCTTGGTCCTTCTGGGTGTGTCATTCAGAAAGGATTTTTAAAAGGACTCTAGGACTGGGGAAATGGCTCAGCCAGTAAAGTGCTTGCCTTCCAGGTGTAAGGACCTGAGTTGGAATTCCCAGAATCTCTCACAAGTAAATCCAGAACAGGTGACACTCCTGAAATATCAGCTATGGGGAGACAGGAAGCAGAGACAGGCTGTGGGCCAGCTAGCCTGGCCTTTGGTCTCTTTGTTGAAGTCTTTGACCAACGAGAGACCCAATCTGAAACAGCATGTGAGAGGTTCCCGAGTCGTCTTGTCTCCCTACACATGCTATGCATGTACATGCCCACACCTACAGATGCTTCACACTCTTATGGACACAAACACACACCACACACACACACACACACACATACACACACGCCATACACATACACACACACACACACCACACCATACACACACACACACACATACACACACACATACACATGCACACACACACACACACACCACATACACACACACATACACACACACACCACACCATACACACACACACACACACACACACACACACACCACCATACACACACATATACACACATACATGCACCACACACACACACACACCCCACACCATACACACACACACCACACCATACACACACACACACACACACACACCACACCATACACATCAGAGACATTGTTACAAATGCAAAGTTAAATACTATTACATTGTTCATCAGTGTTGTTCTTTGGAGAAGAAGCTGGGCTGTGCTGCCAAACAGAAAGTGTTGCCACGGGTGATGTGGTATGTTCTCATTTAAATATAGAGCCTCATTCAGTAAATTGAGAATGTTGGATTTCACACATACACATGCACACACACATGCATACTGAAGTGCTGAATATCATATTTTAAGAAAAAAAAATGATAAATTTGGTAACTGGAAGGGGAACGTGGTAAATTTGTCTCTCTCTTCATGACAAAACCCTATTATCTCCTGTAATAGATCCATTTCCCCCAAAGGGCATCTCCAGATGATCAAAACACTATTAATTTTCATTAACTTAATTTAATAAATAAATGTCATCCAGACACTTAATGAGGCACTGGGAGAGAGGAACAGAGGTGTTGTTAAGTCAACACCATCACAAAGGAATAGGACAGCTCCAAGAAGACGGAGGGGTTACCCAAAAAGATGCAGAAAGGAATATCATCAGTGAGATGAGAAGAAAAACAGAGAGCAAAATTACGGCAGGAACTTAAGCATTGCCCCAGGAGTTGTTTTCATATAAGTGCATTTCTACTCCTAAAATCCGCTAACAATTAAATAATTTGTTAGTTTCAGAAGGTATAATAACAAGCTGTCGTCTTCTAGATTAAATTTAATATCTGGCTCCTGCGCATTGAATGGCATTGGCTCATGGTTTGCATGTTGGCTTTTTTGCCACAATGGAGTCTCACCACACAGCCATGGCCCTCCAATGTGCTTTACCATGGCTGTGAAGAGATTTTAGAAGCCCATTTTCTGTTTTTATTGCCATGAGAAAGTTCTCTTGGCCATGTATACAGACCGAGAATAGCAGTAATAGTCTTTGTTACAGCACTGACTATCGTCTGTTTTTATATACTTTTAGCAATTTTTTCCCCTCTGAGATACATGGTAACAGTTACTGGTATATGTTTAGTAGAAATGATGCACTCTTAGAAGCTGGGGCTTCCTGAAGCATTTGTGTTCTGATTTACTGTCAATTCCCACCAAATATATGTAATATTGCGTGTTCATGTCAGTGTGGCACATAGCAATTCATACATATTGTTTCCTTATGAAACAATTCAATATTATATTTGCATCTCAGGGTGTGGCTCGGTGATACCGTGCTTGCTGAGCAGAAGTAAGTCCCTGCATTTGATCCCTAGCAACCCTCCAAAAGTACAACCTAAAATTTTACAAAGAACAGAGGGTGAGTTTTATGATCCCCAGTTGAGAGGGGGCGGAGACGAAGCTGAAGAAACCCCGTGACTGGTTTCAGGCCCCAGGGGTGGGTCTCAGCCAAGGGTTCCCGCTCTGTAGCACAGCCTCCTGCCAATGAAGGAAACTGGGCAGTTCCCGGATGTGGTCTTGCCCATGTGCTTGTCAGTAGAATCTGCTTTCCTCTCTCTCTCTCTCTCTCTCTCTCTCTCTCTCTCTCTCTCTCTCTCTCTCTCTCTCTCCCCTCTTACTCCTCTTCACCCCCTCCCTTCCAACCTCTCCTTACTTGGCTAAAGGAGTCTCATTCTCAAATCTCCTCAGGAATCGCTGTGTAGGTAGCTTTCTTCCTATGCATCCTCTGAGAACTCTATTACAGCTGCAAACTATATCACAGCACTCACCTTCCTGGCTGGAATGAGTCCCACTACCGCTCCATCCTGAGCTAAGGCAGTTGCCCCCATCTACACCCAGGGCACCCATCTTGCTCATTCTGTGCAGCCACCCTGGCCTCCTTACTGCCCCCCAGAACTTGACAGGCACATTCCCTGCTAGACTTTATTGCCACTGCCAAGCGTCTAGAACACTTCTCCCCTGATCCAGAAGCTATCCTCAGGTGGGGACTACACCCCCGCCCCCACGTCGTCTTTCCCTTCTCGGTTACTATATGAAGCAAATACGATATAGAACTGTTTGTAAAAAAAAAAAAAAAAAAAGGAAAAGTGGTGTAAGTGAATTATTATGTAGCACATTGACACGAGCACACGAAGATTTTAAATGTGTTTGGTGGGAATTGACGCTGAATGAGAACTCGGATGCTTCAGGAGGCTCCAGCTTTTCAAGGCACATCCATTCCTCATAGCTCCCTCCTAATCTTGGCCTGTTTAGGTTGCCGTAGCAAACATCGCAGCGTACCTTACAGGAACTTACTTCTCACAGTTCCGTAAGGAAGTCTGAGATCAGAGAGCTGGCAGATCTGGTGTCTGGCAAAGGTCCATCTCTGGGTCACAGTCAGCTTCTTGTAGCTGTGTCCTCCCGTGGGAGTGGAGGCCAGCCAGCTCTCTGGGGATTCTTTACACAGACACTAATCTATTCATGTGAATGCCATGCTCATGACCATGCAAGTGTTAGGTACAGTATTTTCCACGTGGCTTAGCCTTCCCCAGAGGTATTACCTGGGCTCTGGCATAAGCCCGGGTAACCTCTTCACTGAGGGTTTTGCACACATGCAATTGGGCCAGATGAATGATGCTTTATTCTCCCTCAGTGGGGCTCATAAACCCATTGTGGAATCAGTACTTTAGCACCTACCAGAAACTTTAAGATGGTCTTGTCTTGAAGTTGCAAATGAGAGAAGTGAGCAGAGAGTGCAGCTTTTAACAATCTCTGTTTCCTACCATGGATATTTTTGGTTCATTGGTTTCGTTTGGTTTGGTTTGGTTTGGTTTGGTTTGGTTTGGTTTGGTTTGGTTTGATTGTTTTGGTTTTTGGTTTTTTGAGACAGGATTTTTTTGTGTAGTCCTGGCTGTCCTGGAATTCACTATGTAGATCAAGTTGGACTTGAACTCACAGAAATCCATCTGTCTCTGCCTCCTGAAGGCTATAATTAAAGCCCTGTAATCACCACTGCCCATCCAGGGATATTTATTTTTATTTTATGATGTATAAATATACTATATAACAAATATTATATGATTATTGTATTCTATATCATATGATATCTTAATAGATTATCAATTCAAATAATATTTTCTTTAGCACCTATTATGTTCCAGGGATCATGTTAAGAATGAGTTAAACTCTTCTCTGTCCTTAGATAGCTTCCCATCTGAGAAAATAGATCTTAAAAAGTATTATAGTACCACACAGGTCTTCTAGAGAACCTTGGGAAATTTCTCCAGAGAGATGGTATTACATTAGAGCACACATGAGACTTCCACTCACCCAGCCCTGCCAGTCCCTTCCTCAGCACCACACCCTGGGCATTGTCAAAGTTGCTATAGGAAGCCTAACCAGTTTCCGAATAGCGGGTACCAGAGGCCTGACACAGGTCATACATACTCATTCTGTCAGCAATGGGCTGCTACAGCTGTGGCCCCAAGACACACAAGGTCTCTCTCCCTACCTGCCTTTGTCCCTGAGCCAGCCCAGGGTGCCCTAGTGCCAGAGGCCTGCAGCTAGGCTTCAGCAGAGCTCTCCAGGCAGCCTGCTGCCTCCCCGCTGTGCTCACCGATGGAAGACGTGACATCCATCTTCCCAGGCAGCCTCAGGGCGCACTGCCAAAGCCCCCCTTAGTCTACCCTGAGTGCTCCTGCAAAGTCAGGGGAGCTGCCACGTTCTGAAGGATGAAAAATAAATGCATCGCGCCTCTTACTGCTGTTGTGTTCTGTTTCTAGGCCTAGAAGAAAGCGGGGAAGAATTTGCCAGGATGCTTACAGAGCTCCTGTTTGAATTACACGTCGCCGCCACACCTGACAAACTCAATAAGGTCGGAACCAACCCTTTCTGTGTCTTTGGTTTTAAAGGGGGACTGGAGAAAGAGGGTCTTGGTGGTAAGATTCCTCAGATTCGCAAGAAATGGGGGGAAAACCCCGCCAACACCCCCCCCCACGACATAACAGGGGGAGAGGCGTCTGAGGTCAGTAATTGGTACCTTCGGAGGCACCCTAATGGATGCAAGGCTTCTGAGACCTCCCATTCTGTAATTTACGAGTAATTATCTAGTGACCTTGAGAAAGTCAGTTGCCCTTTCACAGGGGAATAGACTGTTCTGTCAGAGGATGATTATCTTCGGGGGGGGGGGGGGGCATCACGGGACTTTCCAGACTCTTCTCCCACCCTTGCTTTTTAAAGAGACATGCAGGTTTTAGAGCGAAGAGGGAAGCTCAGACCTTTCCGCCCACCTGGGCTGCCGCTGCCGCTCCAACACATCTTAGGAAAGTCCAGCTTTGCCATTACAGATTCCTCTAACTTCACAGTGCATTTTGCAAGTTAGAACCAGGTCTAACTGTAGGATTCCTTAAGGAGGTGCTGGTCACTAATTACCCAAGGCTATGTGATTTCTTTTCTATCTCCCTCTCGCTTTCCTCCTGACTCTTACCTGACCTAGCAGTGGTTTGCATAGCCACTCACCTGTTATAATGGGTGAAGGAAGGACAGAATGAGGTACAGAAGCGGTGAGATGAGGAATTTCTTTCTCTCTGTTAGGGGTCAGTGAGCCGACAGGTCAGCTGGGAAATTACCTCGTTCATCTCCCTACAGCACCTGCCACAGCTTGGAGTGGAGAGGGGTGGACTTCTCAGTTGCATGGGTCAGCCTTTATTCCTAAAAGAGTTCTTTTTAGGGTGGCTCTCCCCTAATCTGCTATCTCTTAAAATACCTCCCAACATTCTGACATGTTAAACATTGACATAGGCTTTAAGGTAACTCAGTGTTTTAGCATAAGATGAGTGACATCTTCTACTTAAGCAAACGTTGTAAACGATCCGATGGGCTCTAGATAAGTCTGTCCTGTCTCGGAATTCAGGAATCAATAGGCCGGGTAAGGAAGGTGGTCTCGGCAGTTTCCAATTAGCTACGATTTTGTAAGTCACGAGTTGCTTATGTGGCTCTCCTGGAGTGCCAGCCCTCTGCTCATCCTAGAGGTTGGACAGAGGGCCTGCCATGAATCTGAAGGAGCAAAGCCATTGATCTTCTTCCCATCTATACGTTATTGTTTCCTGAGATGACGAGGGCTTTAGGAAAACCACCACAGGAGGAACCTGGCTTCAGCCATGACTTCTACTGATTTCTAGCCTATTCGATAAAGAGTACAGTTCATCTTTTTATCACCAGCCATGAACCACGAAAAATACATTGTAGATTTTGCAGCTTCTGTCCTTTTCCTCATCTGAATGTCATTTTAAAATACCCTTTTAGAAGTTCGATGTGTTCTATATACTTTCCATTCTGCCCTTGTCTCCTCGTCTGCCCTGGAGGGTCCAGGTTGAGAGCACTTGGTTTTCACATTCCCACACTAAATGTGTTGTTTGGTTGGTTGGGACCATGGCAGGCCATGAAGAAAGCTCATGACTGGGTGGAAGAAGATCAAAGCGTGGTGTCGATAGATGTGGCCAAAGGGTCGGAGGAGGAAGAGAAGGAAGAAGGAAAGGAAGAGAAAGCCGAAGAACCTGAAGAAGACAAAACAGGGGGCCAAGGAGCTAAGACTGTAGAGGTAAACCTGCCTGCATCAGCCACAGTTATCTGTGATAATTCTATAAGGAGCCTCGTTTAAAGCGAGGAGGACCGCTTTCTATTTACACCATGCCCTACATCCTAGTAAGACTGCAATAGACAATCCAGATTTCTATCCCAAGACAATTTATGGCTTAGCGTAGATTTTGTAGCTTTTCTCCATAATTTTATAATTTAAAAGCAGAAAGATCTTCCAGAACATAATTGATTTATCTTTATGCAAATCTGCTACTATAAATTGTCTTTATGCTCCCTTGCTAATGAGGCAATTGGAGCTCTCTTTCAATGCTGTGGCTTCTTTCCTGCAGTTTAGTACACTCATATGCCTATACTTTATGTCCTGCCTGTGCTCCAAAAGTCATCTGTGATAATTGTTCCTTATGCTGAGTTCCAATTTTAAAGTGACAAAGGTATGGTTCTCCAAAGAAAAATGTCCACTGGAGTGTGCCATGCATCTTCTCTTCCACGCACCCCACTTACCATAACCTGCCTAGTGTGTGGCCAGCAACAGCCTGACTCTTGAAGACACAAATGTGAATAGGCTTGTCTTATCCCTGGGGACCTGGCAGCGTTGCCATTGAGTGCACACACACACACACACACACACACACACACACACATTTTGTATGTAATGCATGGTTTGTCTTTGTGTGGAGACCAGAGGTTGCCACTGAACCTGGAGCTAACATAATATTGGCTATGGCCAGTGACCCCCAGCCATCAGCCCATCTCCATCCTCCAGTCCTGAGGCTAAAGCTGTGCAGCACTTAGGAAGGTGCTAAGGACACAAACTCAGGTTCTCATGCTTGTGCAAAAGCACTTTACTGACTAAGCCACGCCCCCACACCCTTGGAATTTTATAGGGATACAGGATTACATCATCTAGGGGCCAGGGTGTAGTTCAGCAATACAGTATGTGCTTCGAATCATGTCCCGTTTTTTAACGCGATGGGGGTTTTTGAAAAGAGGCTGCTTAGTGAGTAATTCTCTTGTGTGCGTCCATTTCAGGAAGTGTACATGCTGTCCATTGAAAGTCTGGCTGAAGTCACTGCACGCTGCATTGAACAGCTACATAAGGTTGCAGAGTTGATTCTCCATGGACAAGAGGAGGAGAAACCAGCTCAAGACCAAGCAAGAGTTCTGATAAAGTTAATGCAACTTTCAATTCTTCCCCTTTAGATTGTATGTGTGTGTGCATGTATGCATGTGTGTGTGTGTGCATGTATACATGTGTGTGTGCATGTATGTGTGTGTGTGCATGTATGCATGTGTAGATGTGTGTGTGCATGTATGCATGTGTGTATGTGTGCATGTATACGTGTGTGTGTGCATGTATGCATGTGTGTGTGTTATGTACATGTATACATGTGTGGACGTGTGTGCATGTATACATGTGTGGACGTGGATGTGTGTGTGTGCATGTATACGTGTGTGTGTGTGTGTGTGCGTGTGCGTGTGCGTGTGCATGTGTGGACATGTGAATGTGTGCCATTCAAATGCACATACACATGTACCCTAAACACCTGAAAATTTAGATTTTCATGTCAACTGTTATGGTCATTTTAAGAAATAAGGATTCTGTTAGGAAATACATTATATAGCAATAATAATAATACATAGAAGATAAGGACTCCCTTAGAAAATACATTATACAGCAATAATAATAATAGTAATAATACATAGGAGTTTTTGAGAGATTTAAGAGGAGACACACTAATGCATTCAGAGGTATAAACATGTTTGTTTTAATAGATTGATTTCTTCAAGGCACAGAACATTGAGGGTAACTACATATTCATACCATACCAACAGAGAAAGGACAGTCTAATATAACTTTTCAGTTCCCCATACAAAAGTAGGCAGACACACACCACCCTTTTCAGCAACGTTACCTGACCTGCCTGGTCTGTTCTCTGGGCATGCTAGCCACTAATGCAAGACAGTTCACTGCAGGCTGCATTCCTGTGCCATACACTGAAGTTTATGTTCTTCAATAACCAGTTGTTGTTGTTGTTGTTAATTTATCTAGTATTATGCAAACATGAATATACATAAGCTATGTGTATATATGTATATATATATACATATATATATATATATGAAAACAGTTGGTGTGAAATCTTTTTGAAAATAGAAAATATTGCTAAAAATAAATCATTAACTTTTATGTGTATAATTATATATTATGACATGTGGATTATCAGCAGATGTTCAAATACCCCTTTGTTATTATTAAAACAAGGGAGCCAAATTATCACCCAAGAAAGAACACACACATACACATACACACACACCTACCATATTATTCATATGCACTTCACCATCTCACTAATTTTACTACATCTGACAAGGAAAATTATGTATTTAGAAATAAACTTCACAGTATGTGATAATTCTAGAGAGATAGCGTATTTTCTAACATATGGAAAGAAAAAGAAAGGTTTTGAAACGCTGAGGGCAGTGTCTAGCTACTGCCTTGCCTTTGTAAAGACCTGAAAGGGGAGGGCTAAGGCTCAGAAATCCCATGACGTGGGTCCTAGGACCTTGCTCTTAGCACCTTTCCGATTCCCTTGTTTGTGCCAACCTCATCCAGCTGTGCTGACCCCGAGCTGGTCAGTCGGTTCAGTGAGTGCCCTCCCACCACCTTCCCAAGAGCACACAGTATGGTCTCTGATGTCTTCTGGCCTCACCCACAATGACTTCTTCAGACAAATTTCAGATGGATGGATGGACACCTCCATATGGTTCATCATACCTAGTACTTAGGCCTAGGGGTGTAGTTCAGTGGCAAGCCTGCTAGCACATGGAGGCCCTAGGTCTGTTCCCCGGCATCACACAGGAGCGGAGGGCAGAGAGATGACTGATCTGCTAAAGTACCGCTGTGTTCACCTGAGCACCTGACTCCAATCCCCACACACAAAAAGCCAGACAGGGCCGCAGGCAGCTGTAATCTCAGAGAAGGATCCATACCTCCTTCCCCCAGCATGTGGCGTATGCACATACAAGCACCTACACATACACAAAAGAAAACGCTACACATACACAAAGAAAACCCTGCATATATAGATTAGACAGAATCTCTATCAAAAAAAAAAAAAAAAACAAGACAAAACAAACCATTTTCTTTGCCTTCAGTAGCTCTCCTAACATGAAATATTCTTTTGTTTTTCTAATAGTATTTTATTCACTATCAACCACACACTGTAATTGTTAGGGGAAAATCAGACAGGACACACAATATATTTGGCAATCATATTGTTTTCTGTCTTTGTCATCTGTGGTGTTAGTATAAACCTTCTGATTAATTTTGTCTCTCTTGCTTCATTTTCTTGGAGTAAAGACTTAAAAGGGAATGGCCAAAGGAAAGTCCACGTTTGGAGATGTAAAGAGAATTTCCAGGGATCGTTGTTTTGAGGCAAATAGGAGTCACACAAGCAGGATGCAGGGAGAATCTGGATGTGGTAGAGCACGGCCACTGTCCCAGATCTCTGTAGGCTGAGGCAGGAGGATCTTTGGAAGTCAAGGCACGCCAGACTGAGACACATAGTGACACACTGCTGAAAGGGAAAGGAAGGAGTTAGATGCTTGCCGAGTCACACCCGAGACCCTGGGTTGTTCTCCAGCACCAAGAAGGGTGCATGCATGTGTGTGTGCATGCATGCATGTTGAATGAATGCCTGCATTTGCATTTTAATCCCCTTTCTACACTCGCCACTGTATGCCCCATGCAGGTGACTTGGCAGATTCAGTTTAGTCATGAGATGACATGTGAACGAGTGCCTCACTGAACGTTCATTATTTTAAAATGACCCAGACACCGGAGGAAAGTCACCTGGCCCGAGTTTGCACTCCTGTGAAAAAGATGCTCAGGCCTGCTATTTCCCTGCACGTGGCTTTGATTCTAAAAGGAGGGCAAATTAATTAGAGTATTGTTCCTTAATTAAACATGGAAAGAAAACTGTGAACCATGGATGATTGTCGAGGATGACTGCACAATTTTGTAGAGCGACTTCAATCTCTGCTTTTGACGTCATACTGCCATTCATGTCATGCTAATCATCACAAGGTTTACGTTACTTTATAGAAAATCCCACAAACCTCTTTTTTTTTTTTTCCTTATTTCAGATTAACCACAGCAATGTGCAATGAAGTAACCTCCTTATCGAAGAAGTTTACAAATTCTTTAACCACTGTTGGGGTAAGAATACAATTCGGGTTATTTTCTTACATTGTTGAGGGAAGTGGAGCTGTGAGAAGTCAGGACTATGACACTTTTTAGCACAACTCCATAATCACAGCTGTGTCATGCTGTTTTTCTAAAATCAGGCAGAGGTCCCCTCTCTAAGCACCACTAGCCTAGGGCTCTCCTCTGCCATGGGCACAGACTCCAGTCTGCTGTCTGCCTGGGCTGTAGACTCCAGTCTGCTGTCTCAGACATCATCTGGACTGTGGTGGGTGGTCAGATCTCCGTGGACCTGGCCTTATTCATATATCAAAAGAAAGGGTGTCAAAGGAAGGTACTTTTCCTTTGCTTATTATCTATCTTCACATTACTCAAGAATCTCTATTAAAATAACTAACTTTAAATATTATTGTTCAGTATTATCCTCAGTCTAAATAAGCCACATATGATAAGAATTTTAAAAAAAAGTGTTGTCAAAAAGTGTTGTCAATTAACATCTAAGTGTTTCTGTTCTTAAGATAATAGCTGTGAAATGTTGCATGTATTTCAACGTGTGGCTTCTGATTACCTATCTCGGTTGTGCCCTTTTCTGTCCCAGGTAGCCCTTGTGGGCTGGGGAAATGGCTTAGCCGACGAAGGATTTCATGTTCAAGTGTGAGACTCTGAGTTCAGATCCCCAGAGTGTGCTGGTAATCGCAGTGCTCTGGAGGAAGACAAGGGCCTTCCCCAGAGCAAGATGGCTTGCTGGAGGAGTAGCTAAATGGGCTAGCTCTAGGTTCAGCAAGAGACCTTGTCTCAGTAAATAAAGAAGAGTGTGATTGAGGAAGACACCCACTGAGCATCAACCTCTGCCTCTATACACGTGTGCACACACATGCATGCAAACATGTGTGATTCCCCCATACTACACATATATACATGGGGGATGATGAAACCAATTGTATTATAAAGCCCACCTTAGTAGAGCAGGAGTAGCCCTACTAAGTGGGAAACACTCCTCTTTTATCTTCCTACTTCTAAAGCCCCTAGATGCAAGATCTGACTCTTTCCCAGAGACACAGGAAATAGGCTTTAGTTGGGGTATTTACTATTGCAATGTACAGTTTCAGTTTCCAAGGAATGACTGGAAGTCTGAAACCAGGGCTATGCTCTCTCTGAGGCCTCTGGGGGTGGGTTATAAATGGCTCAGATAAAGGGATGCTTTATGGAAGTTGGTGGAAGACTATGAACAGCTCTGGGGACCCAGCAACAGAGAAACAATGTCTCATCTTTTTTTCTTTTTTTTGGGGGGGGGGGGCTTGAGACAGGGTTTCAGGGTTTCTCTGTATAGCCCTGGCTGTCCTGGAACTCACTCTGTAGACCAGGCTGGCCTTGAACTCAGAAATTCACCTGCCTCTGCCTCCCAAGAGCTGGGATTAAAGGTGTGCGCCACCACGCCCAGGTCTGTCTCATCTTTCACATTCCTTTTTCTGAGTCAGAAGTTTCAGAAGACCACCAGCATAGGTCAGACAGCAGATGACCACCTTGATGTCACTCAGCTGTGACTGGGGGCAAGATGGTGGCATGTAGACCTACATAGCTGCTGGGTGTAACTGCACTGTAGGCAAAG
Source organism: Mus musculus (assembly GCF_000001635.26). Classification (NCBI taxonomy): domain Eukaryota; kingdom Metazoa; phylum Chordata; class Mammalia; order Rodentia; family Muridae; genus Mus; species Mus musculus. The sequence continues at coordinate 65,036,039 of NC_000071.6, forward strand.
AGCAGTTCTTAAAAGAAATGGGATATCAGTCCCCCATATGTCTGCTAAGTGAGCCTATGGATAAAGGGTGAGTTGTGGGCCACTAACCCATTCTGCTGTCAAGTCTGGTTTGCTCATTCTATCTTGGGCTTACCTAGTTTAGGTTTTCAGCAAGGCCATATCGTCATCGGTAAGCAGAGTGATGGGGAGATGGAAGCCATTGATAGATGGCTATCAGTCGTTGACATATCGCTATGGAAGCACGTCCCTCGACTTCAAGTTACTCGATGATAGGCTTTGGTGGGAATGGTGGGTTCCCATAGCAGTGCGAGGGCTTGCCTCATCAATTCAGGTTCCAAGCTCTTCTGTTGCATCTCCCCACTTTCTACAGTTCGATATCTGAGGACCCCAAGTGGCAGAGAGAGGAGCTGATGCACACAGGCCTCTCCATTGACCTCCCAGCTCCCCCATCAGCAGCCCGCCACGCTTTAGACCAGAGATAACCAACTGTTTGGTGCCCCGGGGACTGTCTGTGGGTTTTTATAGGCTTTGCATTGAATAGGTTTTTCCCCTGGAGTGGGTAATATTTGTGACACAGTTTTCTTCTCCTTGTACCGTGTCAGACTCTAGCATAGTGCTTCCCAAAGCAGGCACACCGACCACCTGGAGACCTTGTTAAAATGCAGATTCTCATTCAGCCAGTCTGTGTGAGAAGAGGGATTCTGCATTGTTAATTAGCCCTAGGGTGACCGAGCCAAGGTCTTTCCTGAGCCAAGGTCCACACTGGCTGAGCCAAGTTTCCGGCAGGTGGGTATGTGCGCGGACTTACAATCGTGCACATACCCAAACACGAGCGTGAACGTTCTCAAGCGCAGACACCAGCAAATGTGTGTTGTCCATTTGAAGACAGTGAAAGCTTACATCTGAAATGGAGCTCACCACACGCCACAAAGCCCCGGTCTGCAGCTCTGAAGTATCATTTACATTCATCATTGTTTCTGGTCTCCAAAGCAGCCATTATTCATAACTTGAAGCTAATGAGTGTGCATTGCTCTCCAGGCTCCTTTTAAATGGTTCGCATAGCTCATCGACTCTGAAAACCGATGTCATCTTACTGGCCTCGTTTTGATTGTATCTTAGAGGTTTATTGATAATCACATAAACATGAAAGCAAATACGATCATGGATTTTCTGGTTACTTACTAAAGTGACTTGAGTGTTTGAAGAGGTCCTTCCTCACCCTCTTCCAAGACTCCATTGTGGTTTCCTAATGCCAGCAAAGGAAGGCTTCTCTGGGAAGACAGACTTAATTCATATGCTTTTGTTTGCTCGACACAGAGCCTTCCAGGTACAGTAAGGGAACCCAGCCGACTAAGATTGCCCCGTTAAAGATTCATTGCTGTAGGGGTCTGTTGAGCGGTTTAGATAGGGAAGCCTGCTGATTGACAGCCGAATAATATAACTAAGGATAACGACCATCTCTCCCTTTTGGAGCACCTGAAACGGGGATTCATTCTCCACGCGGTACACATACACTTGTGATTCTCAAACCTGGATCTACAGACCTACTTGAAAGTTCTAGTTAAGAATGCCCTCACCGTGTCGCTCCTCTGGTAGATAACCTACAGTATTTGTGCTCACGGGTGAGGTGGGGGGAAGAGGGAGAGAGGGGAACAAAGAGAACAAAAGAAGAGCAGGCAGGATAGACTAGTAGGACACATAAGTGGAGGACTGGAAATTTTATAACAACAATAATAATGTTTCAGGGGCTGGAGAGTTGACTCAGTAGTTAAAGCATGTAGTGCTCTTGCAGAGGACCCAGGTTCAGTTCCCAATACCCACATATTACATATTAAAGGTCATGACTGTCTATAATTACAGGTTCAGAGACTCCAATGCCCTCTTCTAGCCCCTGAGGGCACCTGGACTCACATGCACATACCCTATACCAACATAAACATGTAATTAAAAATAAATAGAATAAGCCGGGCATGGTGACGCACGCCTTTAATCCCACCACTCGGGAGGCAGAGGCAGGCGGATTTCTGAGTTCGAGGCCAGCCTGGTCTACAGGGTGAGTTCCAGGACAGCCAGGGCTATTCAGAGAAACCCTGTCTCAAATAAATAAATAAAATTCTTAAGAATAAGAATCTCGGAAAGCTATACAGATGCCTTAATTAAAATCTGCAGTGAGGCACAGCACATGTCTGTAATCTCAGCCTTTGGAAGCATGAGGCGGGCTACACAAAAACCAAAAAGATTTTTTTTTAACACAATAATAAAGATCATGACAAATTTACCATCAACATTGTAACCCTAGCTGATCTGGGTGTAGGATGGTGTCAGGCAGATTGGGCAAGCAGAAGATAGGATCCAATCAGCTACCAGCTTCCCACCACTGAAAAAAGTCTACATTTCTAGCAATGTGAACTCACGTAAATTGCTCAACCTCCCGATCGCTGTTTCTTCATCCTGCTAGCTAGCGCCTAGGCTTACCGCAGCACCAAGCCCCTCCTAGGGTTGCTGGTAGAATTAGAGATTGCATAAGGAAGGTGCAGACGCCAAGCACACTTCTTCCTCTAAGACATTCCTCTACAAAGCGGTGCCTTATATTTGACGTGCTAAGCCTTGAGGCCCTAATCCGTCAATTTCATACTTTCAATTTCACAGAGCAACAAGAAGGCTGAAGTCCTTAACCCCATGATCAATAGTGTGTTTTTAGAGGTAAGTAGCCCCCAGAGAAAGTACTCCAAATCAAAGTGAGTGTTACAGCTATGTTCTTTTTTTTTCTCTTTTCTTCCTCCCAGTCAGCAAGTGTTATTGGAATTCTAAATCTTATCGTCAACAGTCTAACAGTCTTTGTGTGTGTGTGTGTGTGTGTGTGTGTGTGTGTGTGTGTGTCCATTTCTGTAGCTCAGCCAGCTGTAAAGTGTCTGGTAGAGCAGCAATGCCTAATTTCCAAGAATTCCTAATTATAAAAGGAAATGCTAAGCTTGCAGGCTATTTCCGGCCACCATTCCTCCCCCCCTCAACCCTCCCCCAGCAGACGCAGATTTTTGCTGCCAAGTTTGACACTGTGATTATTGGCTGCAATGGAGGATTATTACCCACTGGTGATTTTCATAAAAACAGGCATTTCCCTTCGTTCACGAGAACTTTTAGTAGAGCTGAGTCTAAGTTTCAGGTTAGCGAAACTGCTGCGGGATGCCTGCCCATTCAGTGACAAGCATAGAGTCCCCACGAGAGAGGACTCCCTGCCTGCCCTGCCTGCTCACTAGGACTTGGTAGCAGCAACTGCCCAGATGGAAGGCTATCCCAGCACTGCTGTGGCTCTGCAGAAGACGAACCCAGTGATGTAAGAGAGAAGCAGTCCAAGATGCATTCCTGGTCTTGGAGCGTGGGCGCTGTGTCCTGCATTTGAGCAGTGGAGGAGGACCTTGCCCATGGGGGAGCCACAGGGCCTCCCAAGCAGCTATGGGTCAAGGGCAAGGCCCAATGCCATTGCCTTCACATTTGGATGGCAAGAGTAAGCTCTGGAGAGATTACATAACCTCAGAACTGGTGGCAACGTTGCTGGGAACTGTGTCTCATTGTTAAGCAAAGCTGTCCATGGACCAAACCTAATCAAGTGGTGGCAGCGAGTATCATTGCTTAGGACACAGTCTTGCAATGGACTCAACCATAAGGGGCAGGAACTGTAGGGACAAGCCCAGTGGAACAGACACAGCTAGTAGAAACCCTGGAAGGCAGAGGCAGGAGGATGGTGAGTTCAAGGCCAACACAAACTATATAGTGAGTTTCAGTCTCACTTCTTAGTCTCCCACCCCAGATCTCTGTCATGGCTGCCAGATTAAACATGTACATTAGCACATTAATTTAACATACTTGTGCACCACAAATATGGCACCCAATAATAAGCCGCTGGCCAATACCCATTCTAGATACCCTCCCTAAACTTCACTGGCCACTTTTACAGTGATCTCTCCAGGGCACTCTATGTGGAGCTTTCTGTAAATGGTTGTGGTTTAGACCCTAGCCTCTGTCCTGTGATTTCAGGACCACAGGGTTGACCTGAGAAAGGGATAGATAATACTGGCCATGCGGGGCCATGAGTCTACACATACTCATGTCCCTTAAAAGCCCATGGAAATGATTTGTCTCAATTTGAATGAGGGCCTTTTGTTAGCTCACATAGTTGAGATCTGGGCACACTCCATCCAAAAACATGTGCTTACATTTACTGCAAGTGCAGACATTCTGAGAATTCTATGATATTGTTGTGCTTCCTTCTCCTCGGAGGAAAAGGATGTTGTTAGGGCTGGAGAGATGGCTCAGCAGTTAAGAGCACTGGCTGCTCTTCCAGAGGACCAGAGTTCAATTCCCAGCAACCATATGGTGGCTCACAACCATCTGTAACGGGATCTGATTCCTCTACTTGTGTACATTAAGGCAGAGCATATATATATATATATATATATATATATATACAAGAGAAAGAGAGAGAGAGAGGAGAGAGAGAGGAGAGAGAATAAGAATGTTGCTATATGGTGACAGCCATCGAAACTGAACTATGAAAATACCCTCAGCTCTGTTTTCCTTCTTGCAGGGCTCCAATAGCACCACATATGTGCAGGACGCCCTCCAGCTGCTGCTCCCGGTACTGCAGGTCTCCCACATCCGCACCAGCTGTTTGAAAGCTACAGCCCAGCCAGATTGCAGCTAGTTCAATAGCAGGCCACATCTCTTCACTACATACCATTTAAAGGCAACGGACTTCTATGTCACTGGCCAGACCATTTGAGGACACTACAAGCAATTTTTGCACAGTTTTGAAAATACAGAGAGTTAAAATTTCTCTTAATGTATACTGTTTTATCAATAATTATGTTTTCTTTACATTAACTTAAACTTGTACTTGTTCTATTGAAGTTTTCCTTTAATTTGCAGTTCATTCACAAATATATCTGTTTTCCTGGTCAACCAGACTATATTTAGAAATTCATAGAGAGAACCTAGATTTTTGTTCAGCTTTGAAATGTCTACCTTTCTATGCCCTATTTTTCTCAAGCATGGCTTTAAATGAGTTCTTGTACTGAACTTCATTTAATTGCATAAACATCATAAGCAAAAATACCGCTACTTATTTGGTTTTAAAAGGGACATAAATATCTTTATAAATATCACTATGTAGACCAGGCTAGCCTAAAACTCACAAAGATCTGCCTGCCTCTGCCTCCCAAGAACTAGGACTAAAGGTGTGCACACGAAACCTGCCTGCCCTGAAGAAGTGTTTTAGTTTAGAGTGTTTGGTGGCAAAATTATAAAGCTGAGAATCATTTCAACAGAAAACTAAAGGGGTTTTAGCCAGGTAGAAACCCCGACCTGCATTTCAAAAATACCCACTAACCTGATCACACACATGGTAGAGGCAAAGGGTAGAAAGTCGTAAGTTGGCCAAGTGGGGTGCTGATCCAGGGAGATGCATCAGAGACCTTGCAGGGAGCAGTGGTACTGAACCTGGGCTCTTGTGAGATGCATCTGTTCTTTCCAGGCTGAGGTTCTCTGGCATGCTTCTGTTTGAGACCATCACTGACATCCCTACCAGTAGTGTCCAAAATAGTCATGCCCAGTGGCTTATCCCAGGGCAAATGATGCCTGCAGTCTTGAAAGGGAGAAAAATCCCTCCTTTGTTCCTGTGGTAGAAGCCACTGCGTCTGTCCCCTGTGGGCCAAGTAGATATCTGAATTCTCTCAGTAGCATTTTTGTGTGACTGTGTTTTGTTTTTTCAGCTGTATGTCTCCTGAAACAACCAAATAAAAACTCAAGAACAATGTATTTGCAACCTAGAAAAATTAAATCCGTAAAGGTGTGGCATTTCTCCTTTCGTGACCTCTGGAATGCTTCTGATGTTAAGTGTGGTGGTGATTAACTGTTGATCATATCACAGTCACCTCTGTGAATTCTATAATTCTTAAGTATAGAGCAGAAGAAATAATCTAGATTTATAGTTTTCACATCAGAGGGATTTGTACATTAACCAGAAATACGAAAGAAAAACAAATACCTCCAAGGCATTAGATTCTTGGACTTAGTCTCTCGGCTGTCAGTGCTGGGGCGGTGGCTCAGCAGGCAGTGTTGAGAAAGCGTAATGACCAGAGTTAGACTCCCCAGCATGGATGTAAAGTCTGTGCGCACACCTGTAATCCCAGCAGTGGGAGGTAGAGACAGGAGGATCACCGGCTAGCCAGTGTAACCAACTGATGAGCTCCAGGTTCAGTGAGTGTTATGGTTCATATATGCTCTGCCCAGGGAATGGCTCTATTAGAAGGTGTGGCCCTGTTGGAGTAGGGGTATCATTGTGGGTGTGGACTTTAAGACCCTCCTCCTAGCTGTCAGAACTCTCAGCTCCTCCTGCACCCTGCCTGCCTGGATTCAGCCATGTTCCCACCTTGATGATAATGGACTGAACCTCTGAACCTGTAAGCCAGCCCCAACTAAATGTTGTCCTTGTAAGAGTTGCCTTGGTCATGGTGTCTGCTCACAGCACTGAAACCCTAAGACAGTGAGAGACCTGGAGTCAAAAGAAAATGACAAGAAAAACAGTAGAGGAAAAGAGCCAAGGTACACTGTGGCCAACTCACGCGCCCACACAGGCACAAGGGCCTGCAGAAATATGTGTGCACACGACACACATACCTGAAAGAGGAGATCAAAACGCAAGGCATTGTAAGTCTGTAATACCAGCACTCTGGAGGCAAGGCAGAGAGATTAGAAGTTCAAGGTCATCTTCGGCCACATAGCAAGTTCAAGGCTAGGCTGGGCTACCTGAGGTCCCATCTTTAAAACACTACCTAGATGTTTGCTGTACATCTAGTGTACAGCAATAGAATTTTAATTATAAAACAAAGTTTAAACAACATTAAAAAAATAGATTTAAAGTAAGCGATATTATTGACATTTTATTTATTTATCTTTTAATGAAAAAAAAATCCAAGGTTGCCAAGTCGAGACATGAACTGAAACGATTCTGTGACCTATGACCTGTAAATTCAACTGTTTAAGAGAGAACAGTCATTGACTACAGACCCGTTGTCAGGGATTTCTCTCAGTCCTGGCTTCCACCATCACCTTGAAATAATTGCTGCTTTGCTTTGCTTTAAAACCTGTCAAAACACATGATCCAGACCTGGGGAAACGTGAATCTATTCCTGAATGAATGATTTAGCAGGCTTACTGTGGAACTTGGCTATTCCTTCAATAATACTTTACATAAACTGGGTTTATTGCACTGTACACAATTACCCTGAACAAGCAATGCCTGATTTTTGCATCAAGTACAACATAAATTCTGGTCTAAATAATGAATATAGCCCCAAGTCTGTGCCTTGTTAATTAAAAAATATCCAAAGCCTATTTCAAATTCTAAGTAAAAAGCATTCAAAAAAACATTGCTTCGGGGCACTGACACACACAGATGCAAAGGACAAACCGAGTCCCAGACCCGGAAGGACAGGCCTAAGTTGGCATTCTCGGCCCTGAGAACAGCAATGTGTGCTTTCTCTGGGTGGCATACACGGCTGGACACAAGCTCAGGGTTAAAGGAGCATGTGACTCACTGAAGCTGGGACCAAAGGAAGCCACACACACAAACAAAGAAACGGCACACTTCAGACACAGAGCAAGGGGGACCAGGAGTGTCTCCACACTTCTGTGTCCCGGCAGAAACATCATAAGGGAGGGACAAGTTCTTTGTTGGTAGATTTCAGCCGTCGTAATGGAGATGATAGAGTGAGACTGGACAGCTCATGGCTGCAGGGGGGCCTGTGGCGGAGACTGTTCACATCACCGCAGATCAGAGAGCTGAGAGTCCAATAGGATCTAGGACCATTTCAAAGGCCCACAATGACCGGTTTTCAACAACTAGCTCTTCCGTTCCTCACACCACACCTAAAGCTCCCAGGGCCTCAGGAAAATAAAAATAAAAAAAAATAATAAGGCACCACCAATTGGGGAACAAGCTTTCAAAACGAAGCCTGGGGTAGGGTGAGCACATTTCAGATTCAACCCATAAGAAAGAAACATCAGCCGGACGGTGTTGGTACACACCTTTAATCCCAGCACTTGGGAGGCAGAGGCAGGCGGATTTCTGAGTTCGAGGCCAGCCTGGTCTACAGAGTGAGTTCCAGGACAGCTAGGGCTACACAGAGAAACCCTGTCTCGAAAAAGAAAGAAAGAAAGAAAGGAAGGAAGGAAGGAAGGAAGGAAGGAAGGAAGGAAGGAAGGAAGGAAGGAAGGAAGAAAGAAAGAAAGAAAGAAAGAAAGAAAGAAAGAGAAAGAAAGAAAGAAAAAGAAAGAAAGAAAGAAAGAAAAAGAAAGAAAGAAAGAAAGATCAATAATGTGCTGGCTGAAGGAAAATACAAATTACCAGAAAAAGCCCCAGTGCAGGAAGCAAAGGCGTCCTTGAGAAAGAAATCAGCTGCTCTGAAGTGCTTACGATTCCAGAGACGCACCAGAGACGCACCAGAGACGCCCAGAGACGCCCAGAGACGCACCACAGACGCCCAGAGACGCACCAGAGACGCACCAGAGACGCACCAGAGACGCCCAGAGACGCACCAGAGACGCCCAGAGACGCCCAGAGACGCACCAGAGACGCACCAGAAACGCCCAGAGACGCCCAGAGACGCACCAGAGACGCCCAGAGACGCACCAGAGACGCACCAGAGACGCCCAGAGACGCACCAGAAACGCCCAGAGACGCACCAGAGACGCACCAGAGACGCACCAGAAACGCCCAGAGACGCACCAGAGACGCACCAGAGACACACCAGAGACGCCCAGAGACGCACCAGAGACGCACCAGAGACGCACCAGAGACGCCCAGAGACGCACCAGAGACGCCCAGAGACGCACCAGAGACGCCCAGAGACGCACCACAGACGCCCAGAGACACACCACAGACGCCCAGAGACGCACCAGAGACGCCCAGAGACGCACCAGAGACGCCCAGAGACGCACCAGAGACGCCCAGAGACGCACCACAGACGCACCACAGACGCCCAGAGACGCACCACAGACGCCCAGAGACGCCCAGAGATGCACCGTCTGTGCTGGCTGGCCTCGCTGCACCCGTCTGAGAAACAAAACCAGGAAGGGTCCTCTCAAATTTACAAACTGTTGAAATAATCATTGCATTTCTCCTTGTCCTAAAGAAGTGCTGTGTGTGCTCATACACGCACACACTCGCCGAACAGATAAAGCTGGTCACGCTACACAACTTCAAATGGTGGTTAATTTTGTAAAAGTAATTACAGAGCCAAACTGGAGTGGATTTTTGGGTTTGGTTTTTGCTTTTCTTTTCTTTTCTTTCTTTCTTTTTCTTTTTGAAAATATAAGAAATTGCCCTTTGATCCTTTCTTTAAGCATGCCCTGTATGCTAATGTTGAAATAGCTGGCTTCAACTTAGTTCCTTAAATTACCACGTTTGTAAAGGCACTTCAGTAAAGATGGTACTGAAAAATCCATCTTAGAATGGCAATCCCATCCTGATCTTGCAGTTGATTAGAATTCACATTGCCACTGGAGTGGCTTCAGACCAGACACTCTTCACATGAAACAAAATAAAGGAGGGGTTAACATGTTTTATTTTATTTTCTGGACCATCTCATTTCATAGACTGGTTTGTATTTGTTTCCTATATGTTCACAGGTCTGATTTTTATCTTCCATCCTATATTCTACACTTTCTAGTTAAATTATGACAACCCACACAGTGAGAATATGTCGATGTTATTTCTACTAGTTCAACTGTCAGAAGTCATCACAGATTGGGCATAAAGAGAGTGCAGAGGGTTGGGATTTTGTGTTGGGAATTGAACTAAATCCACCTTTGTCTGGATCACAGAGGATTTTTCTCGGCATGAGCCATCAGCCAAGAAGCAATAGAATTATGTCAGCCTGTAGTGACTGCGACTCACCCGACTGGCCTGCCTCTTGTATTAGTCTCCAAGGAAGTTTCACCTGAAAAGAATAATAGATGGATGTCTTCGATGCCTTCACTGAGTGCAGAAATTTGGGGTGATCCAGAGCTGATCTATCTTCCTGCCCTGTGTGTTCAACTGGCAGGCTTCTCAGATGCGATTTGGATGGAAAAGGCAGTACAGAAGCCAAGGCCAGATGGGTGAAACCTTGGCAAAAAGCTAAGCTAAGCCCTTGAGTCCTTGCCATCTTTATCCTGCCTCTCTCACAGGATTTTTTTTTTAACTGTCATTAAGTACACAGTTCCCAGGATCAGTTTTTTTTTTTTTTTTTTTTTTTTTTTTTTTTTTTTTTTTTTTTTTTTTTACCAATCTGCCCGGCTTTTCCCTCTCTCTAATTTCCTTTCCCCATTTACCAGAGAAACATCCACTCAGAATTTCAACTGTGATCGCTCATATGTACTTGCCATATGCTGGGCTGTGTGTTTAGTGTTTAATGCGTGGTTCCATTAAATATTCACAATCACCCGTGTTGTGTTAGGAAAAAAAAAAATAAGGAAGGAAGGAATATGTTTGCTGGAGGTGTAGTCAGGTGTGGGGGAAGGGGGTACCTCTGCAGGCCCATGCTGAGGCATCCCTTCCCTCTGCGGAGCCAGTCACATGACGGTACAGTATAGAATAGAGTTTCTTCAGGGCATGGGGAGGGGAGTTGAGAGGGTAGTAGAGACAGAGAAAGGGAGAGAGGGAGAGAGAGAGAGAGAGAGAGAGAGAGAGAGAGAGAGAGAGAGAGAAAGTGAGTTGAGGCCAGCCATGAGCATGTGGAGAGAGAGGGAAGAAGAGAAGGGGGGAGGGAAGGGGGATAGGGCTAGAAGGCAAGAGCAAGAGAGAGTGAGGAGGGGGCAAACAGCCCCTTTTATAGTGAGTCAGGCACACCTGGCAGTTGCCGGGTAACTGTGGGGCGGAGCTTAGACAAAATGCTAACAACCCGATTGGAAGCTGGGTGGTTATAATTATAATCCCCACCACAAGAACAAAAACAGAGACTCAGAGAAGTTAGGTAACTGGCCCAGAGCTGCATGAGTAACAACGGAACTGGAATTTGAACCCAGGACAGTCTGACCTCACTAGCTAGCTGTTTGAACAAGTTAGAACCACCTAAGAGGAAAGCCACTATTGGCTTTAGGGAGGTCTGAATGCTCGGGTTTCGAGGCTTAGGCACCGTGGAAGCCTCAGGGTAGGTATACAACTGAAAGCTTCAGTTGTATGCTTTGCTTGTTCTCCTGCAGCTGAGAACAAACTGGGACTAAAGAGAGTAGACTGGAGTCCACGCGGTCACCTGGTCCCTGGGTGGTTCCCACCACAGCTTTGTTCTCCCTTCTCAGACATTTACACTAAGCAGCTCAGCGGCCCTGTCCTCTCCGTTTCCTCTTCCCTCCCTGTCTCCTCCATGCCAGGGAAGCCAGTCTGTAACCAGCACCATCCCTGAGCACTGAATACTCTCCTTGCTTCCTGGAGCGTGGCAGTTTTTAATGCTCTCCCCGCCTTAAAGATCACAGCGTTGTCTAGACTAGCTTTAGCTTGAAGCTTGTGTCTTCACAAAGTTCCACAAGAGCCTGGGAAACATTCTAAAAAAAAAAAAAAAAAAAAAAAAATGCTGGCTGACACCTCCTGCTCCCTGTGGACTTGGCACTGGCACTGCGGCTAAGAGACAATGGTGGTGGTGACTGCGGCGTTGGTGGTGACGATTGATGAAATAATGGTAATAAGCATTTAATTACTTCTTGCATTTCAGATACCCGGAGTAAGCACTCTGCCTCCAGTCTCATTTAATCTCCAACACTAATCTCATAAGATAGCTACAGCTACTATCATATCCATTTACAGCTGAAAAGCTCAATCAGAGGTAAAATTAGCTGCCTATGATCATCCAACTCCTAACTTGGAGACCAAGGATTCCTATCCCAGCCATAAATAAAATGCTGGACAGAGCTCAAGGACAGGCCAGATACCCGACAATAAAAGAAAATACAAATATGTGTCCCTTTGTTTTCTCATTGACTGAGATCTTTGCTTCTAATAACACCTGAAGGTCCATCTCTGTATCCCATAGCCTCCAGCAGAGCACTGTGGCACTGTGTGCCCACAAATGCCTTAGCGCCCAGGAGATGGCAAGTCACTTGCACTTCTCATTCTCCCTCATTGTCCTCATGGTATGACCCTCTAATGCTAAGTAAGAGACCCATTGGTCACTGGAAACTCAGATTGTCTCTTGTTGACAGTGATGTTGTGACAGGAAAGTCTGGTGCCTCTGGACAAAGTAAGGATGGGGGTCGGAGGGGAAGCAATTCACTGCTGGGGATTAACACAGGATGATAATGCAAATGGTGAACTGCAGGACAGACTTAGGCCATTTCTCTGTCAGTAAAAGGCAGTTGTGGCACATGTATTTAGTTCTTGGAGACAGAGGCAGGCGGATTTCTGAGTTCGAGGCCAGCCTGGTCTACAGAGTGAGTTCCAGGACAGCCAGGGCTACACAGAGAAACCCTGTCTTGAAAAAACAAAACAAAACAAAACAAAAACGCCTTTGATACCCGTGAGCTGTTGAGGCTTAGTCTGTTGCTATATGTTGTAATGTTAGGTTCTATACAGAAGTTCTAGCTGCTAACAAGTGAATTCTCACCTTTACCAGCTTTTCTTGCGCAAACCTTGTTCCTTAATTTAAAGCTATAGGTTAAAAATAAATGGCTACAGCCAACTACTGGAGGGATTTGAGGTGGGCAGGTTTGGAGTTACCTGGTTGGGGGTTTCGGAAAGGAGGAAGGAGGAGGATACAGGAGAGGGGGTCAGGAAGCTGCCGGGAGAGAAGATGGACTGTGAGCACATGGCCAGGAGAAAGAGCAAGTATCTGGGGGTACATTGCTGGGGAGGCACCCAGGCCAGCAGTTAGAAAAGAAGATTAAGTGTAACCCCCCCCCCCCAGTAAGTTTAAGTGTGCCCCCCTGCCTGCTCATTTTCTCTAAGGGCATCTCCAAGTAATGTCCTCTGTGTCCTCTTTGTCAAGTCTACTCTGCCTGACGTTGGGATGTGATTTCCACAGGCCAGCATTTCTCGTTGTTTTGCTCTCTGTCGTAGTCCCAGCACCTTACTTAGCACCTAACTGGCCTTCAGTGATTTCTCCTTTGATGAATGCACCCTTTGAGGCACCTGTCAAGTAGGATTAACTGTAATGAATATCAGGTTAACTATGAAATGCTGTGAAACCATTAAAAAAGAAGAAGGAGAACCAAAAGAATGAACTGTCCCTCTGTACTGTCCAGTTGCTAGGTGGACAAGCAGTTCTAGGTTAGTTACATAAATTAACATGAATATGTGTTCAGAGCACATTACACACAAACACACAAAACTGTAAAAACCATGGAGGCAGTGGAATGAAACAAGTGGGCGAGCATAGCAGAATTTGACACAGTCATGCTAAAGGACTCCAGCCCAGTTTGTAAGTTAAATTAAAACTATTTAAATAATGTATTTTTAAACGTGTATGAGTGTTTTACCTAATGTGTGTCTGCGTGTCAATCGCATGCATGCCTGGTGTTGGAAGAAGCCAGAAGAGGCATCAGACCCCCTGGGAATGGAGTTACAGACAGCTGTGAGCTGCCATGTGGGTGCGGGGATTGAACCCGGGTCCTCCAGAATGCTATTAATCACTGAGCCATCTCTCCAGCCCCAAGCCGTTAAAACTTTTCAATAAAAATGTATTAATGGGTGAATTAATATAAGTACATTTAATAATCAAAAGGGTCTAAATAAATTGCTTCTCATAAGGAGGTGAACTGATAAGTCTTATCAGATAAGAAAACTATGAAATACACAGATTAGTTTTGATGAGAATAGAAGTATATGGGAGTGTCTCCAATCTGAGTTTCTTATGCGCTTTCAGGGCTGATGTTGATGACTAAGCACATCTGCCCTTGACTTTCTCAGGACAGTGCAAACCAGGGTTCTAAATGCAAAACTTCTAAAGATTATGCTGATTTGAACAGAGAACTAGGACATTTCTGTCTCATCGGAAAGGTCTTAGCCAGATGCTCTCTCTCTTCTTCCTTCTCAGCCTGACTGGTTGTGGGACCTGTAACGACTACAGAAGCAATCTCAGACACTTCTGGAGAGAAATGGCCAGCCAATGAATTGACTCGGTGCTTTGGAGTTGCTAGCTTGATGCCCAGATGCAGATCATGTTTGCAAGAGACAGTTTACAATCTGCTCATCTCCACAAATGCAGCACGAGGGCATTCAAATCCCTGCGTCTGCAACTCCTGGCTCTCCCTCTCTAAATCGATGAGAAAGCTGTAGACACAATGGGTCTGGGCTGAATGAATCTGGGACTCTGCTCTGCTCCGCAGCTCAATCTCATTCAAAAGGAGACCAATGAATAGAAAGCACACGACAAACTAATGACCTCCCAGAGCACAGGCTTGTAGTGTCGGGGGCAGAATCTAAACCATTTGGTGCATATAGGGAAGTACGAAATCATTTTGGCCATTCTGTGCCTTTTAAAGCACTTCTGTAACTCATAAGTACTTTCCCACTTCATTATCAAAGTAGAAGTACTCATCACTACAATGGAAGTCATAGTCCCAGCCAATCCTGTTCACTGGCTTGATGATCGACTTTGATTGGTTACCAAGAAGTCTTGGTCTATTCTGCACTGTCTGAGATCATAGCAAGTCGAGACAGACTAGATAGAGATGTTACAATTCAAATACTATGTATCAGTCACACTTCCATTGCTAGAAGCAAAGACCTGACAGAAATAGCTTAACATTGGAAGGACTTATTTGGGCTCACTGTTTCAGAGGATCCTGCCCATGGCTGCTTGGCCCTACACACAGGGTCTAAACGTCATGGCTGCAGGATGGTGTGACAGAGTCAGGCCATTCACCCCACGGCTGCCCAGGAAACTGAGGAAAAGAGAATGCCAGTGCTCAGCTTCCTCCCCTTTCATTCCATCTGAGCCACAACGCCACAGCATCCTGCTGCTCACATTCATGTGAGTCTTTACCCTTTCCTTAATCCTGCCCAGGAGCGATTCAGACTCATCCAAAGGTGTGTCTCACCGATTTTAAATCCAGCCAACCTGACAGTATTAACCATCACAGTAGGCCTCCTATCCATCTCATTCAAAACCACAGGGTCTCTGGCAAGGAATATAGAGCAAAAACTCGCAATTCCCCCAGAGAAATCATGTGCAAACTAACAAGTTTGCTTGCTGAAGAGCACCCAGTGTCCCGCTTGGCTGGTTATTTCCACCTGCGTCTGCTAGAGAGGCAAGAGCTGGTCCAGTCACTGCCAATGCACCAGTACCAACGGGGAATCCGCATCAAATGGTCTGAAATTGGCAAGCTTAAGGAATGAAAGGCTCATTGGTTTTTAAGAGCAGGAATAAAGCCCTCCATGTATCGCATCCAAATGTTGCCTTTTTTTTTCTTCTTCTTTGAAGCAGGCCGGTTTTAAAGCTGAAACTGAAACAAATTGCAAGATAAAGTTCAGGAGAAAAATCTATTGATTTCCCTGAACCTGTGCTTGTCATTCATTTAATCACAGATCTGTCCAGTCAGCCCACAAACGTGCTTTGAAAATGTATTTATGGAAGAGATGGTTCAGTGGTTCAGAGCTCATCCTTTCTCAGACAGTGGAGCAGTGTACAGTTCCCGGCTCCGGTGCTGGGCAGCTCACAACTGCTTGTAACACCAGGCCCCAGGGATGCAACATCCTCTTCTGGTCTCTGCAGATGCCTGCAGTCATGTACACATGCAGACACACAAATTCACATGATTAAAAACAATAATAAAACTTCTGAAAAGGTTTAGTTTATTTTTTGACAATTTCATACACACACACACATAATGTATTCTAGTCTTACTCATCCCATTACTCTCATTCTCATTATCCCCCTCCCACTCCTCTGAATTCCTCCTTCTACTAACAAGTTCCTAGTCTACTTTCATGTCTTTTTAATTTTTATATGACCTATTTAAATAATAAAGTGCTTAATTAAGGATGTTTGCCCATAAGTGTGGGAGTGCATGCTGGACCACTGGCCTCTTACTAGTGACTACATCATTCAGGAAAAGGGCTCCTGCCCCCCTTCCCCAGCAGCCATTAACTAGTAGCTCCTCAGTTAGGGGTGGAGCCTCATAAATTCCCCACCCTGGTCCTGTGATGGAGAGTGGCAGGCTCAATCTTGTGCAGGTCTTTAGTCTACAAATATTTATTATAAGTGGTGTGCACTTCCCCAAGTATATTGGGGTTTCATTTGAAATTTCTTTCATATTTCTTTTAGTAAATGTGCACTGGGGCTCTCTGAGAGTTGGGTTTAAGGAAGATCTTTCTCTAGGCTGAACAGGCAAGCCTGGTTCAGGAGTACCAATAGTAGCAACAGAGTGTGGGTTTTCTCTTAGGCTATTCTGGCTTCCCTGTATTCCAGTAACCTTCTGTGCAATAAATCACTCTTTCAGCTGTGGAGTAGCATTTCAGGCCTGCCTGCTTAATCTTTAATTGGCTAAGCAGTTACAAGCTCAAATCATACTGTGTAAAAAATATTGCAATAGATCACGATACTGTCAGTTTCCCCTTAAAGAACTCTGACATTATCAAGCATAGCAAAAGACCACATCTGCCCATATGTTAATTAACTGCAGTGTCCTTCGAATAGGGAATAGTGTAGTTAATCACTTGCAAAGAGGTCACACTTCTGTCTTCAGAATGTTAGAAGGCTGTGTGTGTGTGTGTGTGTGTGTGTGTGTGTGTGTGTGTGTGTGATGGAGAACACCTAGGCATAGCTGAAGAATCCCATTTTGGGTATGCCTGTGCATACATGAATTTTAATTTTTTTTCACATGTGTGTGTGATGTGTGTGCATGTTTGCATGTATACAGGCACATGTGAGGAATCTTTCTCAAAATTCACTGGACATCAGTGCATGGCATCAGGAGTCTTTCTAGATCATTAGTCATTGAGACCCCTTAGTCACTGAGACAGGGTCTTTCAGCTGAACCCAGAATCTATCTGTTGGACTGTAGTAAGCCAGGGTTGGGTCACACAAGAAGAGCAGAGGAAGCTTCAATCCCAGAAACCTCAAACATGAGGAAGGCAGGTGGACTGGCTGGTTGTGTGTGTCAAGTTGGCACAAACTGGAGTTATCACAGAGAAAGGAGCCTCCGTTGAGGAAAGGCCTCCATGAGATCCAGCTGTAAGGCATTTTCTCAATTGGTGATCAAGGGTGGGAGGGCCCATTGTGGGTGGAGCCATCCCTAGGCTGGTAGTCCTGGGTTCTATAAGAAAGCAAGCTGAGCAAGCCAGGGGAAGCAAGCCAGTAAGCAGCACCCCTCCATGGCCTCTGCATCAGCTCCTGCCTCCAGGTTCCAGCCCTATATGAGTTCCTGTCCTGACCTCCTTTGGTCATAAACAGCAATGTGGAAGTGTAAGCTGAATAAATAATAATAACACCTTGGTCATGATGTTTTGTGTAAACCCTGACTAAGGTGGCAAGAGCTGGCTCCCTTCCGGCTTCCAACCTGGCATCATAAAGCCAGCTCCTCCGCCACCAGCCCTAGAGGAATTTATTACCCTGACAGTTATCAGGCTTCATTCCTTGTTTGACCTTACAAGGTTTCCCCTCCCCCCACCCAGGCCCCTACAGCCCCTGAGTATGATGTTGAAGTATCTTCCAGTACCCCTGGCCAATGGTACAAGGCCACACAACCTTCCCCCAGAGACCCTGACTACCACTACCCCCAGGCGCATAAATATTCCTTTCTCTCTTCCCACTGCCAATAAAGGAACTAGTTCTCAGAAGCTGTTTTGGGTGTGTTTAGTGCGCTCATCACCAACCGAGCTCCTGAACTGCACTCACCTGAACCCACTAAGCTTCCCCACATCTAGTCCATCTCGGGCCTGACTATCCACAGTGGTAAGTGGACTCACTGGCCAACTGGCTTTGGGAAATCTCCCGTCTACCCTCTGATCTCTGGAAACACAGATGGGCTGCATTGCCATCTCCTGTGAGCGGGAGAACCAGGCCTCTCAAGCTGGTGCTGCAAGTGTCTCAACAGCTAAGCCATCTTCTCAGTTCCCTTCTCACTCCATCCCTCCTCTTTCCCCTGCCCCCACACTGTACAGATGTCTGTTTCTTTCACCTTGACCAGCTCATCCTTTGAGGATCCTTTATTTTACCTGTGTCCCCTCCTCCAAGAAACGCTTTCTCAATTCTGCTACCTCGATTTAGGTGTTCCTTGAGTTCTTTGTTCACTAGCAAACACTGGGCTTCTTCTTTTTTTTTTTTTTTTTTTTTTTTGCATCAGGTATTTGTGCTGGGTATTCAGATGTAGTCCCTTAGAAAGCAAGAGGGTATAGTGGCTAAGTTATGGTGCATGTACTTATTCATGCAGAGATCCAGGTTAAATTCCCAGCATCCATATGATAGCTCACAATCATCCATAACTCCAGTTCCAGGGGATCTAATATCTTATGTCCTCCAGGGCACTGAATGCTTGTGGTACCAGCCATAGGTATGCACAAAACACCCTCACACAAAAATAATAAAATAAAATTTTTAAAAAGGTGGGGAGGCTAACCTCTAACTACACATTCTCAATTTACACAGGAACCCAACTAATGACTATCTACCTACCTATCTATCTATCTATCTACTTATTTATTTGTCTATCTATCTATCTATCTATCTGTCTGTCTATCTATTGAGACAGGGTCTCTCTATGTAGCCCTGACTGTCCTGGAACTCTTAATGTAGACCAGGATGGCCTGCAAACTCACAGAGATCTGCCTCCTGAATGCTAGGATTACCAGAGTGTGCCACCACAACTGACTAGCCATTCCTCTTCAAGACTACACTGGTATTCTGAGTTACTTATCTCTTATGACTGCCTGGCATTAGATACATCTAACATTAACAAATGGATGGACAAATAAAAGATCTCTTCTTCGGCAATGTATTAACAATAAAAATATCCCACCTAAGATTTTAATATGTAATAAAGTTTTCACTGGAAAGAAAAAACATGGGGCAGCAGTTTAAAGTACTACTTGTTGTTGCAGAGGACCTGGGTTAGATTCCCAGAATTCACTGAGTGACTCACACCATCCCTAACTCCACCTCCAGGGATCTGACTCCCTCTTCTGACCTTCTTTGATACCAGGCATGCATGTAGTGCACATATAGGTAAAACATCCTGTGGGGGATTGATTCCAATGCTTTGAATTAATCTAGCCCCACAAGTCAGGGAATCTTCGTGTCCAAATACTGAAGGTCCTTGTCCCCAGTTGGGTTTTGATCAATCAAATGGCTGGGTAGGCAGACTGAGGCAGAATCTTTAGATTTGCATGGACAGACTAGAAACTGGGAGAGAGAAAGACAGGATCACCATGACTCAGGGGGAGAAGGATAGGACATAAGAGCTGCAGGAGAGAAAGCCAACCAGCCATGTAAGAGTTCAGGTAAGTGACCACTGGCCACTTCTCTGATTGGATCTGGGGTAGCTCAGAAGGTTTAAGAGTCTTGGGAGTACTGGAGGGGAGTGTTTGCTAGCAGGGGAAGGTTTAGGAATGCCCAGCCTTTGAACTAGTCATGGCATGTCAAAAAATAACTGGTGTATGTGTGTCTTGTGTCTTTGTGTCTTTTATTCGAGAATCCAGATTGCTACTGGGTGGTTGCTCATGTTCGATCCACTAGAAATCAAAGCAGTGTGGCCAACTACCACTACAACACTCATAACATAAAATAAGTAAATACAAGATAAAATCTATTAGTTAGCCAGATCTGGATGCTTAGGTGAGAGAAGTCCAGGGCTCTCAGCCATTGTGACAGAGGTAAGTGAACAAAGGGGAAAGATGGAATCTCACATTGGCTTTGCCAGGGTTCAGGTAGACCAGTTGGATGGTTCCACACCTATGGCTCATGCAGCTGGCACCTCAGGGAGTCTTTTCTGCTCTTCTGCCTGCCATTCCCCCACCCCATCTCTGCTATCCCAGCCTGCATAGTCTCTGTGGGAGTGCTGTCTCCCATATAGTTTCTGGCCCTAGCAGCTGTGGAGGTAGCTCAGTGACTGATGGGCTTTCCCCCCAAAGCATCCCCAAAATCCATAGAAAAACACCGTGTGTGATGGCTGGGATGCTTGTAATCCCAGTGCTGAGAGGTGGGCCCTCAGTGCCAGTACTCACAGGGAGTGCCTACAACTATCCGAGACTCCAGTTCCAGGGCATCCAATGCCCTCTTCTGGCTTTCATTTTACATACACACACACTCACATACACACACACACACACACACACACACACACACCCTCATACTTTCACTAGCACATGCACCCACATGGACACACACACACACATAAATTTCTAGCACAAACATGCAGTATTGAAAGAGGTTGTCTCTGCCTGCCTTGGTCTAATTATTGTGTTAAAGGCACCAATTACTAAAGCCTAAAAATCCTTCCTTCTAATCTTAGTTTCTTAGAGCTGAAGTAAACAACTTTGTATTCCTTCTGAAATTTTCACTCTGAATAAAAAAACAGGAAAAAAAAATCACACTGTCACTTGGCACTGCTGTTCTTTTGTTTTGACATGGTGGATATCTGTACTAATAAACTGCCTGAAGAGGAAGCCTGAAGACAGAGGTGGAACTCAGCACAGAGCCTAGCCTAGCAAGCAGGGCACTGGTTCAACCCTCCTACCCCGCACCGGTGCCCACACCCACACTCGAGTCCACACCCACACTCCACCCGCACCTAGACTGAAAGAGAGAAAAAAGCCTACATTGTATGTTGACCCCAATACAAATTGACTGGAGGAATTTCCTGTCTCTCTGTAGCAAATCTCAAGTAGACAACTGTGTTTTAAACTCTTGAAGAAGAAAGGGGACTTTTCAAAGACTTCGGTGTTTTTCTTGACAATAATTGTTTATTTTGTGTTGTAATTAATATTTTTCATGTTAGAGGTTCTTGAAATTTTGTTTGAAAAAGTCAATTAACACATTACTTATTGATCTTCTTTTATGAACATCTAAACATGCCCCCCACCCCCGGAAAGAAACCAAGAACCTGTACTTGTGATTCTTCATAATTACCACCTAATTGAAGTCTTTGAGGTCTGGTTACATGGGTAAACATAAGAGAAGATTTATGGTAGAGAATTGTTAGGGGGTAGATCTTTGGAACAACTTTCAAACAAAGGAGACAAATAACTAGAAAAACTTCTGGAAGGTATCTTACTGTCCTAAGTTTTTGTTCCTAAGAAAGAAGACCTAATTTAGCTCCCTAAAGAGGGGGGTCTGTGGTTGAAAGAGTGGACTTGGAGAGCTGAGACTGAACCTCAGTGAGTAGGGCCCTTGCCTAGCATGAGTAAGGCCCTGGGTTTGACCCCCATGCAGGAAAAAAAAAAAAAAACCACACCCGTGGTATCCAAATCACTTTAGCTTGCTTTGAGTTTTAGTGAGGGACTTAACTCTGCTTTTTCTCTCCTAATAAAAGGGGCTGTTTTAATCAGTGTTCTATTGTTGTGAAGAAACACCATGACCACAGCAACTCGCATAAAGGAAAGCATTTCATTGGCGCTGACTTACAGTTTCAGAAGTTTATTCCATCATTGTCATGGTGGGTAGCACGGTGGCACCGTGACACACCGGCAGACCTCCTGCTGGAGAACTTGAGAGTTCTACTTCCAGGTCCACAGGAAGCAGGAAGAGAGAAAGAATCTAGGCTTGGCTTGAGTGGTTGAAACCCCAACAGCCACGCCCAGTGTACACTTCCTCCAATAAGGCCACACCTCCTAATCCCTGTCATGTATTGCCACTCCCTAAGGACCAAATATTTGAATATAAGAGCCTATGGAGGCCATTCCTATTCAAACCCCCACAGGGAGCGCAAATGAAGGAATCCTCTCCTAGCCAAGTGAGGAGAAATGAATGAATTCAACCCTAGGTAGTGCTTCGCATCATTTCTGATATAACTCCCGTCTTAAATCCCACTCCAACCTGGGGCTGCCATGGCAGTGCTCCCCTGGCTGTGCTCCCCTGAGCTGTAACTGACCTTGGGCCACTGAAAGCATTGAACAGCAATGGACTTTGTGTTGGGACCGAAGAAGTTCCCCCCACCCCACCCCACCCCCGCCGCCCCCACAGCTGGAAGAGGCAGGCTGGGAGATGCAGTCACTTTCAGAAACTCAGCCCATAATCGGCTCCAGAGTAAACCATTTCCTTTCCAAACCCAAACGATAAACACTCACAGAGAGCCAGAGTGCAGCTCCGGATAAGGGCAGGCCCAGGCATCCAGCTTCATCAGATGTCGAATCTCTGAAAAGACGACCTAGAAACCAACCTTCAACTAGTCAAAGCTGTCCGTTGTGGGGGCATCGAAACTTTTAAGCCGTTATCTATCTATTAAATATTGTAATTTCTAAGACAACGGGATAAGGAAAGAGGCTGTGCTTTATATTTAAAAGGGCTTTAAAATAAAATCAGTCCTACACTAGGCCTGGAGGGAGGAGACCTATTTCTCGTGCTGGAAAAAGACGTTGAACTTGGGCTATTGTATTCTCCGAGCCCCAATAGTCTGTGGCTTTATAAAGTAATGTAAATCTTGGATGTATAGGACAGGTGACAGAAAGCACTTCTAGAAAGGACCTCTACGTAAGGACATGATCAGCGTTGTAAACAGATGACATGACGTGACCTGGTATGAGAAGGTTTTATGGTAGATATGAGAGCGAGAACAGCCAGAGGCATCTGGAAGAACCAGGGAGAGAAAGAATTAGACTGACCATGTCCAGCAGACTGGGCATGGCCATGGCTATCTCGGAGAGGGGAGTGGGGGATAGAGACTAGAGAAATAATAATAATAATAATAATAATAATAATAATAATAATAGCAAGGTTATAAGGAGGATGAGTATTTAGGGGAGGGAGGGGCAGGAGACCAGCATGGGAGCTTTGAGATTTTAAGTACATGTAAGTGGGGACTGAAGGAGCCAAGAGACTAACATGGACCTTGGTATGCTGATAAGTGCCACGGATATATGTTAATTGGAGAGCTATGTATCCTATTTGCCAGAGGTAAAGAAAATGATTCCTTTTGGCACACAGAGTTTGAAAAGGAAGTGATTTGTTCTGGGGAAGCTTATGGGCCAGGCTTTCCAAAAGCTGACGTGTGCTAATAAATAAATTAGGAATGCTAATTTTTATCTGTCAGGACTGTAGTCCAGGTTGAGCACATTTCTGGATATTTGGACTATGTTTTAGAATTTGGAGAATTGGAGTTTCCTTTGGATCTGACATCCAGGATCTCACAGAGACAGAGAGGCAAGGAGGAAGCAAGGCCTCTTGTTAGGTGGGGGAGAGACTTGTGGCTGGAGACCAGAGCCCCGGGCAGCTCTGAATAAGCTCCGTTTTCCCACCTTTCTGTCAGTGGCCCCATCACTTGAAGTCCTGAGGCAGGCACTCATGTCAATCTGTCTCTGGGTACCCGTGGCTGCTAGACAAGCAACCTTGAC
This sequence comes from Mus musculus, assembly GCF_000001635.26. Lineage (NCBI taxonomy): Eukaryota > Metazoa > Chordata > Mammalia > Rodentia > Muridae > Mus > Mus musculus. The sequence goes on from NC_000071.6 coordinate 65,059,554, forward strand.
TCATATTCTTCCCAAGCTGGAGCAAGTGAGGAAGAGCCTGGAGCAGGGTCACATCAAAAGGTGAGGTCGCCTACTGTGCTGCTGTTACTGCCACATGCCTTTGTGACACATCTGATCACTCTCCTACGTGAAAACACATAGACTATCAGATCACTAGACAGACCACTGTGAAATTACATGTGGCCTGTGGATGGAGACAGTGACCCCCCAAACAGCACTGTCTTCAAACTTTGACGTGGACTTCCACCACAGGATGATGGGAAATGACACACACCTGAGAAACAGTCTTAGCGTCCTTGAAGAGATTATTCTGGAGCCAGAGGTGCAGCTCAGTCTCTAACTCTTGATTAATACACCCCAAAATCTGGGTTCAATTCCTCAGGTTTTAAATCAGCCTCTCTCTGTAGTGGGTTGGTCTGATGTTCCTTGTATTGTAATGCTAAATATTGGCTCTTACAGCCAGATTGCCCCCAGGAGCGAGGGAATCTGCACCTACAATGTGACCTTGTTTCTTAATTTAAAAATGACTGCTTAAATAAAGATGTCTACTGCCTATAGCTGGGCAGAATTGAGATAGGCAGGGCTTGGGGGTCAAAGAAGAACCAGGATGGGAGAAGGAGGTGGAGAGGGAAGGAAGGCATCATGGGGTAGGTGAGTCATAAAAATATGGCCTTGAGGGCTAGCCAATTAAAGTTAAAAGCTGCCCAGATGGAACATGGCATATTACAAAATGGGGTTATCGATGGGAAAACAGATTCTAATAGCATAGAGGTCAGATATCTGCCCAGCTCTAGTGCTGATTAAGGCTTATTATAAATATAAAAGTCTTTTACCAAGGAACTGAATGATCAAAGGCAGGGTAGAAGGCCATGATCAAGAGTAAATATATTCTACATCTCTCCACACTACGGAGGAAATTGAGGAGGAATATTCCCAGTGGTACCCAACAATTGTTCCCTCCTCTCTGCTTACAAAGCCCTGTCTTTAATTGACTGTCGGTTCCCCTCTCTTGAGAAACAGGTCAACTCCTGACTGGTCTACACTAGTCATATACTATGGTGTCTCCAGCACTCTGCCCTGAGGTGGCCAGGAGTGAATGCTTGGCCCATGTTAGGTGCTCTGATAAGAGTAGGGACTGGTGAAGGCTTCTTTGTTCTTCCTTCTGCTTTTTTTCCTCTTAAACCTGTGAGTGTGTGAGTGTGTGTGTGTGTGTGTGTGAGAGTGTGTGTGTGTGTGCACGCGTGCGCTCCTGTATATGGAAGGCCAGGGATTGATGCTGATATTGTCATCAATTTCTCTCTCCCTTACATATTACCCACTGAACCATCTCTCCAATCACAATTTTTGAAGTATTGTTTTCTTGCCCGCCTGATCATGGTCAACTACACCTTTGCATGATTTTCACTGCTTATTAGAGAATGTTATTCAGTATAAGGTAGTCAAATCACTTTCTGAAAGCTGCCATAATCCAACAGGTCCAGAAGCTTAATGTATGCCTGTTGTAAGCCAAGTTCCCATTGATTCCCAGGTCATTTGTCAGAGCATAATAGGGAATGTGAAGAGAAACCGTAATTTGGCTCCTCAGAAAGTGTAGGATAGCCACACTTCATCATGTGGCAAGACTAAACTCCTGCAGAAAAATGTGAGACCCTAGCTGACTCATCTATGAATAAGGGATACCCAGAAAGGACAAGAAAGACGACCCGAGTTCCATTTGCCAAATCTCCAGTCCCTAAATTTTAAAATTAAAATTTTAGTTTGTGACTTAGAAATGAAAATAAGTTCTTGAATGGACTGTCTTCTTAGTTGCTTATGAAAGAAGAGAGGAAAAAAAAACTGACAGAGAGATGATTCAATAGGTAAGGGTATCTGCCCCCAAGCCCCCAAGCCTTGACCAGACTGTTCACATTTTCTCTCTCTCTCTCTCTCGCTCTCTCTCTCTCTCTCTCTCTCTCTCCTATTCCAAATCCACATCTTAGTCCTAACAAATAATAATTTAAAGAGAAAACATACTAACTTAGTTAAATAAATAAATAAATAAATAAATAAATAAATAAATAAATAAATAAATAAATGTTATGCAGCTCAACAGCCTTATATGAAAATGAGTACTCAGAGAATGTGTAGTGTGTGTGTGTGTGTGTGTGTGTGTGTGTGTGTGTGTGTGCATGTGTGCACATGTGCACACTGAGGTCAATGGCAGGTGTTCTCCTCTATGATACCCACTTTGTCACCATCATTATTATTTATATTTTGTGTGTATATTTGTGTACACACATGCCCCTGTGCACATTCAGAAATCAGAGGACAATTTGAGGAGTCAGTTTTCTCCTGCCACCAAGAGGGTTTCTAGGATCAGACTCAAGTCTTCAGGCTTGACAGAAAGAACCCTGACCTGCTCAGCTATCTCCCCAGCCCCCCCACCATGGCCTTTGAGATAGCGTCTCTCATGGAGTCTAGAGCTGGCTCTTTTGGTTAACCAGCAACCTCCCCAGAGTCTGCTTGTCTCCCTTACCCGGTGCTGGGGTTACAGGGCTGTAATTAGCTTTTCTTGAATGCTGAGGATCAGAACTTGGGTCTTCATGTTTGCACAGCAAACATTTTACCCACTGAGCCATCTCGCCAACCCAAGACACGAGCGTGTTTTAGAGTGTGCTTGGTGAAGAATAGAGGATATGGTAGGGCGAAGGGTGGAAGCTATCATGATGATTGATGCGGATGGGAACCTAGTGAGGCCTGTTTGTTCCAGTCCTCTGACTGAATCTTTGGAGACAAGGATGCTGCTTGCTTATGCTTGGGAATGAGAGACCCCCTCCCCCCCCCCAAGGGGACTAGGACTGTCTCTGAGGAAGGTCAGGAAAGGACTCATTAGCTGCCTCAGAGGAGATGGACCAAGGAGCTCAGGATGGAGCCCTCACGTCTTTTATCCACATACACGATTTTAGTCACATAAGGATACAGAAGGCCATGCTCCATCTTAACTCTGAAATATTTTTTTCTCAATATGAAGAGCTGCTCTGGTGTCTATGTGTGCTTCTTATTGACACTGATACCCAGGCTTCTTCCTGATACCCATGATGGCTTTAACAAATGTGAAAGAGAGCCAAAAGCACCCGGGAAAGCATTTGTTATCAAATTTAAATACTCAAGGCATTTCATTTCAATTATTTTTATTTCAATATCCTTGAAAGGTTTTTTGTTTTTTTTAATAAAAACAGTCTTATGCCAAAAAGAGGTAAGAGGTATAAATGCAAATAAATGTATGAATAAATACTCAGGCCCTCTTAAGTAACTTGCCAAATACAAACCCATCGTCTGTGTAGGAAAGACTATCCTGCACCTGGAACATGACCCAATGAGAGGGGATTTTCATCCATGGTCATTGGCTCCTCAGAATGAAGACCTCATGTCCATGCTACGCAAGATGATGATGGGTGGTAAAGGTGAGCACCCTCTTCCTCTCTCATGGGCTTGTCTTCCACGGCTCACAGCAGCTCTCGACATGCTCTTGTTCCCTTGATCTCGTGGGTCAGATAGACGCTCTCCAGTTCCTTCACCTCAGCCAGGGTCTTAGCCCCGCCATTCACCTATCAGTACTTCCTCAGTTGGATCTAAGCATTTATCAGCCCACTCAGTCCCAAAATAAAATTCTCATTACTCCTCAGAGTCTTCAGTCCAGATTGTCCAAGAATAGCCTGAAAGTTTGTTTTTAAATGAAATCAAATATAATTTACCGAAATAGTTTTTAAAGTGTTGTCTAAATTAGAATGAGTGGAGAATAATGTCAAACCATTCATTTCAAATGCTGATTCTTATAATATCCCTCTGTCAGTGATTAGGTCTTCTATCCACCACTGTGCTATACAATGCCCCTTCTCTATCCCTTCAAGGACAGCATTGAAACAATGAGAGACTTGCAAGCACGGGACAAAAGAAACCTAGAGTTCCCCTTGCCTCCTCCACCACAGGACTTTTGTCTTCTTTTCAATGGAAATGTAAGAGTTGGTTCAGGCCTCTCTCTGTTATGACAGCCCACAGTAACAGTAGGACAGCAGTGGAATGATTCTTCCATTTCCTCTGTTTATTAGGGATCTAGCAAACACTAGGCATCTTGTCTTATGACTTCTGTCTCCATCGTAAGTGCTTCTAGACCCTGCTAGGTTACATTCGTTACTTTACAAACATGTAGTTTCTCTACTCTAACCTCCCCGCTAACTCCCTTGTTACTTGTGTCAGCGAGTAGAGTTCTTGACACAAAGCCCATGTTTGGGTTGAATGATCAAATCAGAGCATGTTTATCTGTGAGCTTGAACAGTCCCTGTGTGAGGACCAGCTTGGGAGGTATCAGACCTAGAGCTCAGGAATATTTCCTTGGCACACTTATTAATCAAACCTAGACATTTCTAGCCAACAGCAAGCCCTGACAGCACTAACACCGCCCCACCTGCCCCCAACTTTCTTCTGGAACACAAATGGATCCACGTCACTAGGTTTCCATTTTGCATATTGACCATTTGGGCAGGATCCTCAACTAAATCTCCAAATCTGCTCTCTGATTCCTTCCACCCGCTTCCTGCCTTGCCGAGGCTACACAAGCCACCTCAGCTTGGCTTAGCGTATCTATCCCTGGATGGCCCTGACCAGTGGAGAACACTGGCACAGCTGAGAAAGGGAAAACCAGAGCTTTCATTTTTTTCTCTCTTCAGGGCATCCAAAGGCTATGGTAGCCTTTGAGGTCAAACTTCTTATCAGACAATTCTTCCCACACAAATATATTCTCCTCCTCCAGAGTTTCCATATTAATTGACCCTTTTATCAAACTCTTCTTGACTCAACATTTTTGACTCCTTGATGCAATTTGAATAAAATACCGGTTTCCGGCTAGAACCTGGACTGATAATATCTCAAGTACTATGAATTTGTGACATAGCCAGCCATGATAGTGCTCAACGGGAGGTCTCCAGAGAGAGCTTCTTTCCCTCTTCTTTCCTGTTACCATCTTTATATACCGTACATGACTGTATGGCATTGCAGTCTCTGACCACATATTTGCTGAGTGAGTGAGAAGCATCTCTAAGGCACTCCTGAGCATCCTTTTAGATTAGAATATATCAAGTCGAGGCACATTCGTCTAGACTATTCGATGCTAAATTTATAGTTTTACTTCAGTGACCAGGTAGACGGGCTCAACTGAACAAATCCCATGCTCCCTTTTCTCCTGCTCTGACTGACTTACAGCTCAACTCCAAGACAAGGGATGCCAAGGGATGAGCTGACATTTCAGGGACAGCTGAACAGACCGAGAGATTAGTCTAACAGACTGAGAGATTAGTCTGCTGATCCTTCCTAAATCTTGGAGAAAATAGGCTCTTTAGCTCTTGTCACCCAATTCCAATGGGCTGGCTTCTCAAGTTTATCACGTCTGTGTTCTCCACCCAAACAGAAACGTTGATGAGGGTCAACCGGAGACCTCCGATTCCATCCAGGTTTCTAATGCACAAGTCGAATAGTCAATAGAGTTGAGCATCACTCACGGTGTATATTGATCTTGCTGGTGCGCAGCAGAAGCGACTTCAAGCTCTGGTATTGGGGGGAGCTCTTCCATGACCCGCACTAAGGGTAACCTTTGAGTGGACTCTACAGTTCAAGACAGAGAGCTGTGTCAGTCAATAGCAAGGCGAAAAGAACTTGCAGTATGGATGTGTTGGAAGACAACCTGCCCTTTGTCTAAAAAAAGGTTTGGGCAGTTTCTATCACTCATTCGATTTCCTTCCAATGGATCTAATACTTTTAACCTGCTTCATTCAACTCTGTGTCTGCGCCTTCATTTTTCACTCTGTTTCCTGAGACTGTGACCCGAAGCCCTGCTAAAGTCGCCATTAAAGGTAGCATTTGTTCCACGTTTAGGCCTCCAAAGAGGAAGATAGCAAAACTTCCTCAACCAAGGGGAACAAATCAGACCTGAAACAGAGTCTCTGCTTGGGCCTGGAGCCCCCATGTCCCCATTACTTCCTCACAGAACCCTTGTACTTGGGCCCTGAACATCCTTTGATTTTCATTTCATGGTCAACAAATACCAGCCACCTCTAGGGTACCACTTCTGTCAGCCCAGTCTCACATCAAAGTTCCCAGCCACCAAGATTAGCTTCTATTACTGGATAAAGATGAAGGTATTTTACAGATGTAATCAGCATCCCAGACTGCTTAGCTCTGAGCTGATGAAAAGGGAGATTATTTTGAGTGGGTCTGATCCTGACTTACTAATAAAGCTCTCTAAAGAGAGACCAGGTCTTCCCCAAGATCAGAGAGACTCTAACCGCCTCAAAGCAGCAGTCACGTGGGACTGTAGGTACCATGAAGGAGCTGTGACTGGCCTTTGGTATATAGCCAGCAAGAAGCCAAGGTCTTCAGTATGAAGGAAATTCTGCCAGGCATGAATATGGAAGCAGGGTTTTTAGATAAGAATACAGCATAATCAACATTTTAGTTTAGCATTGGTTGTCTCTGAGCTAAGCCATCCTCAGCTAAGGAGTGCTCAAACTTCCAACTCACAGAAGCAGAGATAACTCACATGTATTGTGTTAAGCCACTGTTTGGGATAATTGGTTACACCACAGAAACTAATATATCGACCAATAGTGTGTTAGCCTGAACTTCACCAGAGGCAATGATTACAAATTCTTGGGCTCTGTCTAAGATCTATTAGATTTGAATCACCCTTCCCAGAAGCCTGGGATCCTGGATGTTCTAGACTTCCAACTTGACTTGGGTTACATGAAAGCTTTCAGAATAAATTTTCTGTGCAAATAATTGCTTAGACAACCCTTAGACAAGACATGTTGGGCAGCCTTCTGCAATTTGAGATTTGAAGACCGCTCTTAAAGGTTATATCAAAGGAGCCTACTCATAAAATGAAATAAATATCAAGGAGAATTAGTAAAGTTCTTCTGACTGGAGAGCTAGCTGCTCAGCGTCAGCTTGTAGATTCAGTTTGTGGATGTTTTACAGCAGAGAATAACCATAATGTGGTATCAAAAGCTATTACCTGTCAAAATAATGGCTGGTCTGGAATATTCTCTAGTGTTACAATATTTTTGGTTTCTCCTGGTATCCAAAGACATGCAACTCATATGCTAATTGCAAAGCTTCTAAGACTTGATTTAAAAAACACCCGAAGTCAAGTGTATGTCATTTTAATACCTTCTTCAGCATAGCTAAGACAAGTGAAATTGTTTCCTATCACGCTACACTGGAAAATAGAGTTTCTCTCAAATACTATGAATTCACCAATGCTCATAAAGGCAACAAGGGCTGTCAGGAATATTTGGAAACATCACAAACGTCTTTTCAAGAATTTGTCAATTCTCTCTCCCAAACATTTGACATTTTTCAGGAAGCTCCAAAGAGCTTTTAAAAATTAAAAAGAACCCCAGTGCGGATTTCAGCCTGGCTGAATCTCACAAACAGGACGGATTTCCAGCAGTAGAAATAAAGCCTATCACACTGCCTGTGACCATGTCCAGGCTGCCCTGCATGCAATGCTTCAACTTCTTTTCAAAGAGATTTCTATCGAAGTTCAAAGGTCTTTTGCATCTAGGACATCTGGGCTCTAACCTCATTTCATCCTTCCAAGGTAATTTTGTGTTCTCGCCGTGTAACCTGCCAGGGGGTTTCACATCACTTTACTGCTTGTGGGTTTTCTGTCCAAGATCAGTTTGTCTCCCACAGGGGAAAATATCTACACCTCATGTTTGGAAAGCCTGTTTTCCCCACCAACTATTTTATGTTCTTGTCTCCAAACTACTACTTGTTCAGTATATACATACCTACATACATGCATACATACATACATACACACACACACACACACACACACACACACACACACATATATGGTACATGTAAATATGTTCATATTCTACATGAAATGAGTTTGGGGTGAGTGCTTGTGTATGTGTGTAGGTGCATGGATGTGCATGCACAAGTGAACATGTATGTACACATGTAGAAACCAGAGGTGCCATTTCTTCTCAGGTCCTGTCCTCCTTGTGCTGCTGTTTTGAAATGGGGTCTCTCACTGGCCTTGGGGCTCACCCAAGTAAGCTAGGCTCCCTGACCAGTGAGCCCGAGATCTACCTGTCTCTGGCTATTCTTGAATTCAGGTCCTCCTACTTGCAAACAATCGACTGACTTAATTTGTCTTGGAAAGTGTTGGTTAAGCCCAGATCATAAGACAAAGTCAGGGTTAGAGAGAAAGGGGATGCACACAGTGGGTAGCAATGGAGGCAAAGGGTTTAGGCAGGGACCATCTGAGCAAAGATGGAGGACATGTTCGAAGCATATTTTTGCCATCCCTTTCTTTCAGAGCTAGTATAAATAGCTGTCACATAAAGACATTCAGTGAATGCCTAGAATAAATCATTCTATTCCAGCTGTGGACTCTTCACACTTATGAATTCCTTCCTGCCAAGAAAGAGCCATCCTTTGCATTTTCAGCTAGTCTATAACCAAGCAGATAGCTATAACCTTCCCTGTTTTATGAACCCAACCTGCATTTTAAGAGTCATCAATATTATGGGTAATAGTTAAGCAAGTAAAAATTAGGATTTCATGTTATCTTGCTTAGTTGCAAAACATCTGGCACCAGTCATTTATCTTCTCTTCTGCGGGAAATTGAAACCTGCATAGTCTTTATTAGCCTGGTCATAAACATGCTGGCAGCTATAACTTTACATTGCCATTAGTTTTATTTGGGGATACTATGAATTGGGCCATCCGCCTACTTTTGACATTCGCTAAGCCTCTTTCACAATAAAAGTCAATTTTCTCTTCTCTGCATTACCTTAGGACCCGCCCACGTTAACTGCAGGAAAGAAAATGCTCTCAACCAGTGCTAACCTGTCTCTTCTGAGAACTCATTGGGTCGCAGAAGCTGCTACAGCTTTTTAGAGGGAGCAGGTTTCATCTCCATTTCCAGGGTTAGATGTAAAAAGCAAGAAGAGTTTTGATATGAGCCAGCCTGATCCCCAGGTCCTCGTTCCCGTTGAAAACTGTCTTCAGACTACACTGTTTGGGCAGAATTGATTGAATGAACCCTGACTCTAGAAACTACCTATAAATCAGTAACTTCAACCAAGTATCACAAAATCCCATTGTCTTCGCTTTGTGTGCCTTCAGCGGCTTTGACCAGTAAACCAGTTACTTAAACTCTCTTAGATTCCATTTTCTCGCTAGCAGAAAAATTAAAGTAATTAAGTAAGTTGATGTGTGTCAAAGAACAGCACAGAGACCAGGACTTGATTCAACAAGGGTTTCCCTTATCCTAAGACAACCCGGAGCAGATTCTCTGTACCTGCTGGGGCCCTGTGCAGGAGGCGCCGTGCCTGAGGCACCCGTGTTTGCTGGGATCCTTGGCAGGTAGTGCTGCAGTGTTCAGTACAGAGAGTTAAAGACGGAGAGCTTTGGGTTGGGACGGTTTCACCATTGGGCAAGATATTGGAATGACACCTTCTCCCGCTCAACAGCTGGAGCGAGTGGAAACACTGATATCAGAGACCTGATGCAGGATTCCACAAAGGCTGCCCAGCACGCAAGTGGATGTCTCCCGTTCATCTCAAGAACACGGAAGGCAGTGGCTGGAGAGATGGCGCAGTGATTCAGAGTCCTTGCTACTCTGCATGTTCGTTTTCACCTTTCCCATTCTTAAGAATAAGATTTTAATTTTAAAGTTTATATTTTATTTTATTTATTTATTTATTTATTTATTTATTTATTTATTTATTTATTGAGACTGGATCTTACTATGTAGCCCCGACTTTCCTGGAACTCACTATGTAGACCAGTCTGGCCTCAGACTCACTGCGATCAGCTCGTCTCTGCCTCCCGAGTGCTGAGGTTAAAGGTGTGGGCTATTACACCAGGCAGGATTCCTGTCTTGCTCACCTCCGCTTTCCTATGCCTCTCTCTCCCTAGGGCTGTGCTGGCCTACCAAAAGCTATGCTACCATGAGGAACACAAGGATGGGTAAAAGGAAGTCATCACTCAGGTGACGATGATAACTGAGTGAATAAGAAAGTAAGAAAATTAATACCAAGAAGACAACATGATCCGCCCTGTTTCTCGGGCATGGAGGAGAATATCAGGGCCCACTTCCTCCACGCGGCTCTAACATGTATCAGGCTCAGGAAGGATCCGGTGAGCTCTCCTTGTTTCTTTTTTTGGAGGGTGGACATTTTGAGGATGGATGAGTCTCCCTACGCAGTGGGCGCCCGTGTGACAATACTAGTATTGTCGTTCATGAGCCACAGAGTCACTCTGGAGTGCGTGGCTGGCACCCACACCTGACTGTTGAATGCGGCGCACAGGCATTTGCTTTTTCCATTCCCTTTCTTTACCTCATGCTGCCGCATTACCAGAGATTCAGACCGGCAGGCTTTTCTCCCTTACCTCTCCCTGCTGCCTGTAATCCATCATTACAAAGAGCAGCCTTAAAAACAGCGCTCAGGGGAGACGTGATTTTCTTTCCATTTCTCTCAGAAAGAGCAACTTAGAATGGTGGTAGCGGTGAGGTGGTGCGGTTAGGTTAAAGGAATATAAATAAAAAGGAATCCACCTCTCTCCTTTTGAAGATGTTAAGCCTTAAAAGGATTGCTGGTCTTTTTTAAAAGGTCATCACCCTGGCTCTGCACCGAACATTAAAACGATATGCCTGGTAGTAAAGCCAGGGGCCTTTTATTGAGAACCATTGAGGGAAGGCAGACCTGAGACAGGCTTTTTTGGATGCAGGAAAGCCACGGGCTCATAAATATAACTTGTGAGGCTCATCTTGTGGCTAGCCGGGACTTAAAATTTGTGACTTCTCCAATTATATGAGGTGACAAGGGAACAACTGACTTGTTCTCAGACAAGACTGCTGTGCTCAAAATTATGGCCAGGAAACAGAAATGGCCAAGCTTCCTTAGGTAACTACAAAACTCGGCAGAGTTGGGTTAAACCATTCCTGGGGTAGAGCAGGTATACTAGATAAGCGAACCGACAGATAGACAGACGGACAAATCATCATTACCTCCCTTTAGGAATCGGTTTTTCTCCTTAAAACCATACTATGGGTTGTTTTTTAAATATGTTATTAATTAAACAAAATTTTCATGAACCACACAAAATTTCTATTAACTTGATCCATATGTAGCCGACACTAAATATTGTTTAACTAATGCTAAGTAACCATACATGGCTTAATAACTTGCTAATACCAACTAGGAAGTCTGGATTATTTAAAATTAGGTCTTTAGGCGCACACAGTCTAATTTTTCCCAGACTAAGGGTCTGGGTGACTGCTTGTTTCAGTAGCTAACAAAAGCGTTAGGCACATGATCCCCCCGGGAAAGGCTGGCTGGGTCTCTAGGTGGCTGCTGTTGCCCTGCAGTAGAAGACAGGGCGTTGTCCAGTTTCCTGTCGTTTTTTTTAAAAAAAGAGTTTACACAGCAGACCTGAAGCCTCCTTTTGTATCTTCTCACAAGTGCAAAGGAGCTGTCCACCCACTGGAGACAAAGAATATCAGTAAACATCACTCAATTCTGTGACTTTTTAAAGAGTTCAAAATATTCCTTCTTGACAGGCATATAAGCATAATCCTACTACTCGGGGGCCTGAGGCAGGAGAACTATAATTCTTGAGGGCCAGCCTGGGCTATGTAGTAAGTCCTTCTCTCTCTCTCTCTCTCTCTCTCTCTCTCTCTCTCTCTCTCTCTCTCTCCACACACACACACACACACACACACACACACACACACACAGAGGAGGGGGAGGGGGAGAGGGAGAAAGAGAGACTGGAAGAGATTAAAATGGAAACTAAACAAAAGCCAGACCGTGTAACAAACCTTTAAGCCCAGGTACTCAGGAGGCTGAGGCAGGAGGATCACAGGTATGAGGACCATCTCAGCTATAAATTAGCAATTTAATGGGATCTTGTCTCAAAATTTAGAAAGAGGGGATGGACACAGCCTCAGCTGTGTAGAGTGCTTGCCTAATATGCTCCAGGCCCTAGATTGGATTTCCAGTTTTTTAAAAATCATTTCTTTTCTGTGAAGGAAAAGGACATCCCCCTGTCCATATCATAGTCTCTCTTTATAATGTGACTTGACAGCAGGAATTCAGGAGGCCACACAGTCAGAAAGAGATGAGACTGGAGCCAGAGCATCTGTGCCCACGGCCTTCTTAGCTGCTCTAATTAGGATCCCCTTAGTCCCTCCCGGTTTCTCCGGAGAGGACAGGGGGCTTTTTAATTGAGGCTATTAGGAGTTCTCTTTATACAAAGACACCCCGTGAAGTGAAGGCTCCGGCAGAGGCTCTGCCCACTCTACAATTACTTCATGCAATTCTGAGAAATAATGGTATCTTGTCTCATTTAAAAATAAACCCCAGGCGTGTTCCCTATGGCTTTCTCTCCCCTGCCTACTCACAGGAGTTTCTTCTTGCCAATTAGGCAAACTTTCCATTATTTAGGGAGGTGGCTTTGATCATGACTGTCCCCTGATAATGAGAAATACTAAGCTGGATTCTATTTGCCCACAGTTCCTTTATTCCAGTCCCAAGGCTACTGAAAATGAACTCCGATCTTGAGCTTGCTCTGAACTGATACAGCAGCTTTGGGAATCTCCTGTCCTAGCCGTAGGCTGCCGCAGACTCACCTGGAATAACCCTCATGCTCAAAGTGCTCAGCTTCACAGAGCCACCTCCTCTTAAGAGACCAGATGTAGATTTGTACTTATGACCTGTTCCAAGAAAAGAAATTAAACATTTAGATGACAAACAAGCACATTAGCTGTGGTGGTCCATGCCTCTAATCCCAGCACTTGGGAGGCTGAGGCAGGAGGATACTGATTGAAGTCAGCCTGGACTACATAGTAAGACCCCAGTGCCCCTCCCTTACAAAATCACATTCTTGCTGTCTTCTTGGTTCTGGTTTAAAGGGTTATCAAGGAGTTCCAAAAGGGGTCTGGAGCAACAAGACACTGAAGGACTTTTACCATTAAGTCCTCTCTCATTAACAAACACGAGGGCCTGTTGGTTGCAAGTCTTTAACCTTAGCACAGCCCCGGGAGGAAGAGGCAGATATATCTCTGTGAGTTCCAGGCCAGCCAGAGCTACGTACTGAGTCCCTGTCTCAAACAAACAAACAAACAAACCACAAAACAATAACGACAACAAAAACCCACAGACTCTTTCTAAAGTGATGGTTTCTCCACTACCATAAATATCATTATGGCCCGTCTGCTCATGAAAAGTATCAACCCTTATTTATAAAATACTACTTTTATCTACGTTGATATGATATGTAGAGTATCTAGGAAACATTTCAGATTAATGTGTAATGGCATGAGTATTGTGATTTTTTTTCCATGACTTTATATGCTTAGACTTGTAAGAAAAACCTTTGAAAGCCATCAAATTTGTCATCTGGATAGGTATTTGAAAGAATTTAATGTACTGGGTAATGTAATGGGTACCGTAATGGGTAATGTCCCACTACCCATGTCTTTCTAGGCATTTTTCTACCTTGTATCTTTCTTTCTTAATTGTATTCACATAGAAAAAGAGTTCAAGAAACATAGAACTATGAAAATTATTTTCAAATAACATACACTTATTTAAAATAAAGATTTCAATGCCTATAAAATACCAAGTCTTTATACTGTAATTTTGTTAATTGTGCAGCTTTGGACGAAACCATGAACTTTTCTGAGTTTGGTCATTTTTTTCCCCTTTTCATGCACAAAACGAAAATCATAGTACTGTTTACATATTGTTCTGGTTTCATTCTGGGGCTATGACAAATACCAAAACCGGAGGCAACTTGGGGTAGGGACTTATTTGTCTTACACTTCCTGGTAACAGTCTAGCACTGAGGGAAGTCAGGGCAGTCCTGATCACTCTTATTCTGCATGCTGCTCCCTCCACCTGGGAACTCCCTTCACAGCCAGGAAGCACAGCAGGCTGCTGCTTGCTAGCTGACTCGAAGACTGATACTTTCTTAGAGTGTCTAGAACCAGCATTTACACATAGTAGGTACACAATAAGTGGCCATCTGAACTAAAAAGAAAATCAGGGGGCAAACAGGTATTTGTATGTGTTTTCCTGGGCAAAGGAATGCCCTCACAGAGACAGTCCTTGCAACGCGTTTATTTCTTAGTACTTACTCTGCCATCTCCGCACTTTCCTGTGGTCTTCAAGTATTTTGTGGATAATAAAGATGATGCTTAGCATAAAAACTAATAGCACTAAAATGTACCAAGTGATCTTCATGGAACAAGTGACAGCTATAAAAATTAAAAATATATATATATTAAACACTATAAACCAATAAAGGACTAGTTAGCTAGTTAGCAGGCTTAAGTACTCAACAACACACAGTTCTATCATCCCTATAGCTTACAGGAAGCACGGACAGAACCAACCACTGGTTTCTGTCTTTTGACCTCTACTCGTGTGCTATGGCAGACATGTGTGTGCGCATGCACACACACACACACTCTACACAATGAGATAGTACCTCAGATAAGAGGCAATATTGTGGCACATGCCTTTAATGGTGAAGGCGTTTGCAGCCTTAACTGGAACAGGGTCCCTTGCTCCCCTGAATGTCTTTCCACTATATGAAATAAAGCTACTAAATGAGGAAATTGGCCAAGTGGCTCCCAGGGATCCATTCAATTCAAACCCCTAGCATTTAATTTCACTTCCAGGTGATGCCAATACCAATGTTCTTATTGTACATCAAGAGTGCCACAGGGCAGTGGCACTAGAGTCAGAGCTGTGTGCCATTAATCATCTTGGTCGTAGCCCCCCCAAATATGCCCTCAAATTAACAAAGGCCCAGCCGGCGCCCTGGAGGTGGGGCAACAGTGTGAACGCTGGTGCAGACAGAGGACCCCGCTGACCTGGATGGGTGGCCAGAGAGATGAAGGATCAAATCCTGATCTGCCAGGTAAAGGCTGGTACATGCAGTTTGGATAGAAAATATCCCCAGAGACTCGTGTGAAGGAACATTTGGGGAGGCTGCACCTTCTATATCTATGTTTGCTGAAAACATAATTTTAAAAAATAATTACCTTTAATATGGCTAAGCTTTAGAAAAGCATTCTAAAGTAATGGGAAAACGCCCATATTCTTGGAGCACCAAAATGTCTAGGGAAGAGTCCCCCATGGCACTAGCAGCTCCAGGAGGCACGGTTTACAGGTGATTGCATTCTCTAGTTTTCTGGTCCTCTGTCTCTGGGCTCCCGTCCCAGCACAGGGCTTGACATCCAGAGGGCGCTCGCTGAAGGGATGTACCATAAGGTGCTTTCTAATAATAGACTTTATGGTGAGGTGGGGCACAGTGCTTAGCAAAAAGTATTAACTGTGGGGCTCAGAACAGGGTGTTAGGGACTTAATCAGCCTTGAACAGACTTTACATACATCCGACCTTCTTACCCCTCAGAAGCAACCGGTGACACCCCCCCCCCCAGGTGCCTAATCCACACAACATCACATCAGAAAACTCTCCTCACCTGGGCTGTGTCAGCTCTGAGAGAGGATGGGTTGAACTGGCTAAAAGCCAACTTTAATCCTCTCTGGATACTTACCTTTAAAAAAAAAAAAAAAAAACCTCCCACCTTTGAATTCTGAGGTTTGTCGGCTGTTCATCAAGCACAGATACCAGACATACTACAGCTCTCCTAGGACAGAATCTTTCTAGTGTCCCTTTCTAGTGTCCCAAGTCATGTCTCTCACAACCCAGACATACCACCTCTATCTCCGATTATGGTTGAGTCCCATAAAAATACATTTTGATAGGAAAACTAAATACATAGAAAGGTTAATACCCTTTCAGGTTGCATTGTTTCAGCAACAAAATTCTTCAGCAACTCAACTTCCGGTGACATTTGGTTAATGTCACAGCTCTTTCTTAATGTTTTTGTATAGATACCAAAGTTCTCCCATTCCCTCTAACCTCCTTTCAAACTTACGTTTTACATCCGTTTCTAGGCGCAAGAAAATGTGAGCACAATTGTTCGTACTTTTCATAAATCTACAAGTGTGGTTGAGAGACTTTTTCCTGGCCAGATCTTCATCGACAGCTGAGGCTTTTCCAGGACGGGTTTCGGGAGTGCAGGTAGTGTTGTCTTCCTTCACAGGGTCAGCTATAAGAGCGGCGGTGATGTTAAAATACTGACAGGGTGAGGACAAATCACTTGCCGTCACTTCCATTGATCCCCTCATGACAAGACCTACAGCGAGGTTGAGAACCGGTTATTTGCAGAGTGGTGATATCTAATAAGAAAACATAATTCAGAGCTAAGTATCACTGGACATAGTTATGATGTCCCTAACCCTCGGGATGCTGATGGAGGACAGTACCAGACCACCCAGGGTTACAGTGCAAGGCCTTGCCTCAAAAACCAAACCAAACCAAAACAACAACAACACAAACGATCACAAGCAACCAACCAAAGACCCAAATCTCTTAAAATAGAAAAAGAAGCTATGGACATAATTATCACATTTGTAACTTTAAAATTGTTGCTTTCCTTGGCTTACAGAAACACCACCTTAGTCACTTCCTTCATCCTCACATGGTATTTCCATGTGTGTGTTTTTCCATGTCGACATATTGGCATAGTGTGTATACATAGTGTGTAAGCTAATGTGTGTGCCTACATGTACACCTGTAGGGGGCAGACATGAACCTTTGTTATTTTGCAGGAATCTGGAGCTTGCTGGTTGGCTAAACTGGCTGATCATCAAGTCCCGAGAATCCTTCCACTTCCCCATTACAGGGACTATAAGTGTATGTTACACACACAGCTTTTCATTCTGGTTCTGGGGATCTAACTTGTGTCCTTTTTCTTGGCTGGGGAGCACTTTAAAAAGGAGTACCTCCCTAGCCCAAAGGTCTCCTTTTTAAAAGGACATCAGTCCTACTGAGCTAGGTTCCAGGACAGTGATCTCATCTTAAGAAAATTATATGTACCACAATCTTATTCCAGATGTCACAGCCTCAGTGTTGAAGAAGGTTAATACTTCAACATATTAAAATTTGAGAGGATACATTTCAGTCTACACCACATGTTATCCCAAAATTTTACTGATTTCCCACAAATAGGGGGATTTAGCTCCCTCCCCATAGAGTACTGGAGAGTTAGACTGGTTTCTCCTTGTGGGCATGTAAATGAAACTTTTCTATTAAAGATTTAAAGGAGACATAGTTGGCTCTCTGTTTTTAAAGAACTTTGTAAAGCTACGGTCTCAGGGAAAAAACAAAATTCCTCCCCAGTCAGCAGTTTTCTAAGATCAAAGTATGACCTCAAAGTTGCATCCCCGTCTCAGTTATCAGCAGTTCTCAGCTGCATTGCTTTAAGTTAGCCAGCAGCAGGATGCAAGGCTAAGCACCCTGGCCACTCCCAGTGAGGCGCAGAACACCTTGGAGTTAGTAATAAAAACCCAGTGAGATTCCTGGAGGGCATACTTGCTTGTTTGATTAAGGCTGGCTACACCCCCTTCTGTAAAAGCAAACCTTTTTGCCTTGCTGAAATACTTTGAATATTGTGGTCATTTTCTCAAGACTCCAGACCTAATTTTAAGATAGTCAAGTGCAGAAGAAAGAAAAAAAAAATGGCATTGTATCACCAAGCAGGAAAAGGTGAAGTAGTTCCACTTGGTCCTTTGGGATACAAAGACCAGATTCTTGAGTCACCGTGAAAAGGCCCACTTTATGGCTAACTTGCTGCAAGATTCTTGGGACTTGAATGAAAGTGGAAAGACAACGTAAAAGACACCATCCACAGGGCGTGTTGGTGCACGCCTTTAATCCCAGCACTCAGGAGGCAGGGGCAGGCGGATTTCTGAGTTCGAGGCCAGCCTGGTCTACAGAGTGAGTTCCAGGACAGCCAGGGCTACACAGAGAAACCCTGTCTCGAAAAAAAAAAACAAACAAACAAAAGACACCATCCAGAGAGGGAAGAGCCAGCCTATGGGATGGGAGGAAAGATTCACAGGGTATAGCTGATAAACGGGCATATCCAGGACATGTAAGGAATTCCCATCGAGGAAGGAGGAGTACGGAGAAAAACAGACAACCTGATTTTAAAATGGGCAAATATCAGGTATGATGGTAATGCCTGCTGTCTCAGCTACTCCAGAGGCTGAGGCAGGAGGATTGCTGGATACTAGGAGTTGGAGGCCATCATGGGTAGCATAAGAAAACCGTGTCTCAGAACAAACAATCCCGCACAGAACCTGAACAGATTCTTACATCTGTTAAAAGATCCATGTCCTGTGGGTGGATGCAAACATCCAATGGGCGTAGGCAAACATGTTCAACATCACTTGTCATCATAAAAATGCAAGTTTGCGCCATGATCAGAATCGAACTGACTCCTGTCAGGGTGCCCCATGTGGAGAAGATGAATAAAGAATGCTGTTGAGAGTGGGGGTAATGTGGGTCCTTGTTCTGATAGTGGGATAGACACTACCGCCCAGTCAGCTTGGGAAATAGTTAACAAGTTCCTCAAAGACTGAGCGGTCTAATCTCACTTACTCCAACAATCTCACCTTCTGGCATCCAAAAGTGCCGAAATCAGACTCTCAAAGACGTATCCCCACAGTTCACAATAACTGAAATAGGGAAACCACCTGAATGTCTGCTGACTGGCAAATGCCTAAAGAAAACAGGGTCTGGAGAGATGACTCAGCAGTTAAGAGATGACTCAGCAGTTAAGAGGCCGCACTGCTTTTCCAGAGCACCCTGTTCAATTCCCAGCACCTACATGGCAGCTCACATGTAGTTCCCTCTGCAACTCCAGTCCCAGGGGACCCAATGCCCTCTTCTGGCCTCTGTGGCCACTGCAGACACATGGTGCACAGATACAAGCAAACACACACACACACACACACACACACACACACACACACACACACACACACTAGAACTAAATAAATCTTTAGTTACCAGGGGATTGTTGTGTTTCAAGCCACTGTTGGTGTGGTGATTTGTTACACGGCCAGGATGACGACCACATTTCAAAGCCCTGTTCACGTATGTCTGAGGCGACAGAGCAGTGATGGCTGCCAACCACCTGCTTTTAAAATGCTTCCTAGCCTTCCATTATCACAGAGGCACTGCCCCAACTCGTTTTCTGTAGATTCGGGGCAAAAATCTAAAGATGGTTATAAAACTACAGGAATAACAATTATGTCCAAAGCAATGCCAAGGAATCTTGACCTTATTCTCAAAGAATGAAAAAAAAAAAAAAAGTTCAGTGACTAGTGATACAGGAGCACCTCTGCTAAATAAAGGATGACTGTGATGGTGGTGGTGATGGTGGTGGTGACGAAGATGGTGGTGGTGATGGTGATGATGATGATATTGAGGCTTGAGGCTACCAGCATATTCCACAATTTGTGAATGAACTGCCTGGTTCACAAGAGGCCCACTGGAGAGACAGAAGACAGCTCATACCCGGTGGGTGACTGCTAAGCATTTACTTAGAAGTGTTGTTTGTTTGTTTTTAATTTTATTCTAAACAATCACTCTCTGGAGAGAACACACAGCTGACCTTTTAGCTAGCAAATACATGTGAATTACACTGGCATCCGGATAGATTTTATGAATTTTGTTTTCAATAGGTTAAACTAAAACTCATCAAGTTTACAAAGCCCTGTGAAAGCACTCATTAGAAGCCACACCACTGTGTCCCCAGTGTCACCAGAGGTTAAACCAGAATGCTTGGGGGCCAGGGTGCAGTGTACTCTGTCAAGCACAGGCATTTGAAGGTCAGGAGACAACCTTGGGTGTCTTTCCTCAGGTGCCGTTTGACTTCTGTTTGAGACAGGGTCAGTCATTGGCCTAGAGCTCCACCCAGTAGCATATGCCATATGTCCAGTGAGCTTCCAGAGACCTGCCTGTCTCTGCTTCCCACTTGGCACCTCTGGGATTACAAGCAGGCTCTCCGGTATGCCAGCTTTTTCTTTTCTTTAATATTTATTTGGTATTTATTGTGCATCTATGTGCATGCATGTACACACCAGTCCAGTGCCCCCAGAGGCCAGAAGAGTGTGTCGGATTCCCCAGCCCTGGAGTAACAGCTAGGTGTGAGCTGCTCCACGTGGATGCTGGTCCTCTGAAAGAGATGCTGAGCCATCCCTCCAGCCACAGCACCCAGTGTTTATGTGGGTTCTAGAGTTAGAACTCAGTTCTTTACACTGTAAGGCAAAAAGCACTTTACCCACTGAGCTAGCTCTCCAGCCCTGGAATGGTTGCTTTCCCCCACCCCCAAGAACAACTTAATTTAGTCTTGGTAAATGTCAGTCTATTCCTTTGTGTTTACCTTTTGATGTTTGTTCCTGAGAAGTGAAATCCACATCTCCTTTGGATTCACAAACCAAACACAAGGAACACATCGGCAATCTACTTGTGATGCCTCGGCAAATCTCAGCGAAGCTTTGGAAACTGGAGTGATTTGGAGAGATTCCCATAATAGTCTGTATTTCCTCTGCCGGTTGCAGAAAAGCCACAGAAGAAAAATTGAAAGAAGAAAGCGGAGAGGTGAAATTAGGCAGGAAACACACTTCCAGACAGGAGAGCTCACGGGTTCTTTCTGCAGAGAAACAAAACAAAACTCGTTAGCTAGCTGCGGATTCCTGAGTTTTTGACATTTGAATAAACACAGAGTAAGCTCTTCGTAGTTCCTCGGCAGAGGATGGCTAGTCCTTGACAAGGCTTTGTTTTCACATGAGTTAGTATCTACTCCTTTTAAGCATTTCTTTTTTTTAAACTTGTCAACATTCCGTGTTAGTTTTCAGAGAACAAATACCCATGTAGAGAAGTGATTAGAGACAGTAGCCATCCCTGCTTCTGGAAATTTTCAAAGGATGTGTGTGTGTGTGTGTGTGTGTGTGTGTGTGTGTGTGTGTGCGCGCGCGCGCATGCATGTGTGCATGCACCTGCATGTATATGTGTGCATGTGTGTGTGTGATATATGTCACGTGTGCATCTGTGGAGGTCAGAAGAATGCGTGGGAACCCTTGGAACTGGAGTTAGAGCACCCTGACATGGGCACTGGGAACTGAACTTGGGTCCTCTACAAGAACAGTAAGTATGCTTGACCACCGGCCAATCTCTCCAGCCGCTGGGGAAAAATTAACAGATAAATCTTAGGTTTGTCTGAATCGATCTATGTTCAAAAAGTCAATTGCATGGATCTGAAGAAAAGATACCAAAACCTGGACAGCATTTCTGTGTCTGTTTCCTAAGTCTGCTAGAAAGGAGTACCACAACCTTGGTCATTCGGAAGAAGAGTGGGTGGCCAGAAGTTCAGTGTTAATGTCAGTAGTTAGAAATCCTGAAGTGTCTAAGCGTTAGGGAATCTAGAAGAGTCTTCTTCTCCTGGTAGCTGCCTGTGTACCTTGGCTTATGCATACCACCATCTCTATAGTCACAGTACTTTCTCCTCTGTCTCTGCTTTCTACTCTCCCAGCTCTATTGCTCTGTCAAAGCTCCCTCTGTAGAGTCAGCGGTCTCTAGAAAGACAAACTGATAGAATAAGTGAAATATATATATATATAATATATAATATATAATTCACACACACACATATATAATTTGTATACATGTGTGTATATGTATGTGTACATATATGGATATGTATGATTATTAGAGTAGCTTATAGGCTGCAGTCCAGCTAGACCAACAGTGTCTGTTTACTGATGGGGAGTCTAAGAATCCAGCAGTTGTTCAGTCTACAAGGATGGCGTCTCAGTGGATCTTCAGTATTTGCTGGAATTCCCAAAAGAGTAGGCTCTAATGAAGGAATGGACTTGCCGGAAAGAGTGAGAGCAAGTAGACAAAGAGATGTTGCCATAGGCGATTATTCTCTACTCAAATCACTGTGTGGCATGGCATAAGTTCCTCCCTACCTGCCCCAGTGTTCTGAGTTCCTGAATGGAAGACACATAAACACAGCCTTCTATTTTAATATGCCCTAAACAGCTCAATGACTGGGCCACTCTCAAACTTCCACCTTGCTAACGCCTCCCCTCCAATACTCCCGAGTTATTACTTACTAAAATCTATATTCCATCTTTGCTACTGTAGACCCAATCAGGGACCCCTGGGGCCGCTCTTCCCCGGTCTTACATGATTGGTGTGTTCTCTCTTCTGCAGCTCTCAAGCCTGGATCTTTCTTGGCCTGGTGATTCTAAATCCTCCTTCCTCTCCCAGTCCCCTAGCCCCAAAATCCTAAAGTACCTCCTCTGTCTCCCTGCCCAGTCATTGACCTCTGACAACTTTATTTACCAATCAAAGCCAACTAGAGCTGGGGACCCTTGGTGTCTTACCTGTGAGGAATCTCGTGCAATTTTGGGAACCCAGTTAAAATAATACAAGAGTTAAACCAAATCCACCACTAAGAGACTTGACTGTTTTGTTCCCAGTCATGGGTGAGCGGTTCCTTCCTATCATGGGTTTCTACCTTACTACAATGAACTGTCTAAAACGCAGGCCCTTTGGTCAGGAGAGATGGCTCAGCTGTTAAGAGCACTGGCCACTCTTCTGAAGGGCCCACAGCATCTACATGGTGGCTCGCAACCATCTCTAATTCCCCTTCCAGGGCACCCAACATCCTCTTCTGGCCTTCAAATTTTTAAATGTGATCCTGTGTTCCAGATTTAAAGAAAAAAAAATTAAATGCACAGGGGTCAGGCTGATCAAAACCCACACAGCACCTTGCAATTGTCTGTAATTTCAGTTCCAGGGGATCTTCCACCCTTATAGACAGACATGCAGATTAAACCCCAACGCACACAAAATAAAAATGAATAAAATTTAAATGCCTCCCTTGCCTAGGCTAGGGCTTACCTGTGATCTAATTAATATGAACAAATTTGAGCTCATTGCGTAATTGAGGATAATCATCTAGCAGTGTGATCTATTAAGGACTAGGTAACACGTCTTCTAGTGACTCAGATAGCGTCAGCTTTTTTTTTTGATACGAAATAACTGACATGGCCAATCCTACCTCTCTGTGGTTTCTTCACCTCCTCTCTACCATGTAGTTTAGGATCTCTAAGTGCCACAGATAACTGTGCTCCACTTTTAAAGTAGTTACCTTTAGTTCAAAACCTTGGTTCAGGCTTAAAAGGAAGCCAAACTAGTGACTAATATTAAAAACAGTTTTAATTAATGGAGTTTATATTTTAGTAGTAATTCCATAAGCATCTGATTACTAGTGATTTGTACTGTCATTTAATAATTTAAACACTCATGTCCTAGCCCTCTGTATTTAAAAGTATTTCTCAAATAACTCACATGTAATTTCTAATGGTGAAGAAATTTCAAAATTGAATTGTTAATAAAAGTTTTCCTTGGGGGAAACAGAATTTTATTCAAATAAATCTTATGATGTTATAAATATTTTATAGTAAAAATTGTAAAGGGTTCATAACTGTAACAGAGCACTGACTGCTCTTCTAGAAGTCCTGAGTTCAATTCCCAGTAACCACCTGGTGGCTCAAAACCATCTGTAATGGGATCTGATACCCTCTTCAGGTGTGTCTGAAGACAGCTACAGTTTACTCATATACATAAAATAAATACATAAATCTTTTAAAAATTATTTTGTTTAGTAGCAATAATCAAAGGAGGTGGAGGGCCGTGCACATACTGACAGAATGCTCTCAGGATTCTCTCAATATTACTAAAACACATGAAGCCTGTGTTTCCTGCCACCTCTCCATCTCGCTCACTGGCACTTTGATCTTGCGAGATTTTCGACATCCTGAATTTATATTGCTATGACATGACCTAGAAAGGAGAGGGAGACAATTTTGCTGTCAACATTGCAGTCTTATTCAATTAAGTGGCCAGCCCAGCTTTCCAGAATGGATAGAATACCCTCTATATTTGACTATCTGGTTGTTTTATGTGGTTTTTAAACCTCAATTTTAAATAATTCTATTGGAAAAGGAATAAGTAGAGGACACAGCCTTTCTTGGTATAATTTTTAAAAATAAATCCTCCTCCCCAACAGCTTTAGGCATTGGGCGGGCTGTATTCCCACCTCCATAACCAGGACTTTGTGAATTTAACTACCTCCATTAATATTCCTGGAGTCAGACCTCTACCTGCCCACTCTGAGAGATGCAAATGCATCCCAGAATGACTTCAGTACCAAGTTGGCACCTTCCCTGAGGAGGTACGCCGAATACTAAATAGAGTTAGGAAAACAGAGTTGGAGAAAGGGGCAGGCCAATTATTTTCTCCTTTTCAAAGAGAAGCAAAGGACAACACTAAAGAGCTATATTTTCCTTCCTTAACTTTTGCTGTAAGAAGAGATCACACATATGTTTGTACAAGATGCTTTGTGCACATTGAAGAGTGAAAATAACACCAGACAGTGGTGTCACACACCTTTAGTCCCAGCACTCATGAGGCAGAGACAAGCAGATCTCTGAGTTCAAGGCCACCCTGGTCTGCAGAGTGAATTCCAGGACAGCCAGGGATACCCAGAGAAACCCTATCTGGGGGCAGGGAGAATGAAAATAGGCAAATATTAGTATTCCTATCCCAGTATTCAGAAGTGGGCTGTTGCCAACATCCTTGAAGCAATCTCAGCAGCCCCCTGTATCTCAGCACATTTTAGAAGCCCACAAAAGCATAGCATTACCATATGTGTTCTTCTGTGACTTGCTCCTTTTCCTTAATATGCTGTGGTCATGTTGGCTTGGCACAACTGTAGTTAAATTGTTGGGTCTTATGAATGAATTTATTATATAATTTATCTATTTTCTGACAGTGAACATTTGGGTTGTTTCCATTTTTAGTGGTTCAAACTAATGATGCTTTGAAGTGTTACATCATACATTCCTGATAGGAATGCAAAACAGCACAACTACATTGGGGAACAGATTTCATGTTCTTATAAGTTAAATATATACTTACCATATGGTCCCCAAACCTCACTCCTAGGAATTTACACACACAAATAAAAACATCCGCATGATCAGATGCTTCTATTTTACCTGCACATGAGTTTTATGGTAGCTTTCCAATGTTGTAAGAGCCAAGAACTGAAAACAATCCACATTTCCAGTGAATAGTGAATCTAAAAACAACCTCTGGCATATGATGGAATAGCACTCGGGGACAAACAGAAGAAACTATAAGAAACAAATGGACGATCACAATGGTGTTTTTGTGCAGTCGAATAAGCCACACAGGTGACTGTGCATCACATGGTTCCGTTTATATGAGATTTAGGAAAATGCACAATATTTGGCAGTGGAGGGGTTCTTATGGGTTGGAGCAAGAGAGAACTTTTGGGGAAGATGGAAAGTTAAGTCTTAATTGTGGTTACAATGTGGTAGTCAAATTGGTGACTATAGCTGTTACACTGTGTCCTAAAAATATCTTCTCTTGTCCACAGCTGTGTTGATTGTTGCTTACATTTATTTATTTTCTTAGTCTGATGCAATTCTGTTTGTCTATCTTAAAATCTTTGTTCCTTCTGCTTTTGATGACATTTCTGAAAGTCATGGTAGGGACCAACAAATCAAGAATCTTTTCTTATAACAGTTTGACAGTCTTGGATCTTACAATGCTTTTAAATGTGTCTTGAGTTGGCTCCATATTCGATATGAAATAAAGATCCAAACATATGCTTCTATTATTTATAATTTTGAAGGCTCCTCTTATCTACTGAAATAATTAAGTATTTATGTATAATGCTTTAATTATTAATAAATGTAATATAATATTCTTTCAAGACCAGGTTCTGCTGTCTGCTGTTTCTGTTGGTTCTCGTGTGTTTAGTCTCCATGTGTTTTATGATGTTTTGGTTAATAGCTTATTTTCTTTGGTATTTTATTTGGGAGTTATTTGAGGACTGGTTTGAATTTTGTTTTGGTTTTTTTTTTTTCTTCCTCCACAGAATATTGGTATTTGCCTCTGCTGTGTGTCTAATGGCACCATTGATCCAAAATGCCTTCAGTTCATTTCTTGCATTGAGCTTTTTATATCTTGCACACAATAGACCTCAGTATCCAAATTATGGCAGATATGTATAAACTCTCGATAAGGTCTTCCCCCTCACTTCGTCCAAGGTGAAACAAACAAAGTTTTCCCCATTGCTTGCCAGATAACTATTCTGAGTCTTCTTTCTGTAATGCTTTAGTTATTTTTCAATTAGCAAGCTGTCAGTAAACTTTGTAAGGAACATATGGATTATATAAGAGTCTATGTATTCTATCTACAGCTTCATGATACTCAGTGAAATCCCAGTATATAGTATTTTTGCTACTAGGAACAGTGCTAATATAATCTTTTGGGGAAACTATTTGGCACTGTCTTGTAAAATTAAATAACCAATTCAATGTGCTGTTTGTATCCCCTTAAAACTCATCTAGTAAACTCCAGTCTCAATATGATATATTTGGAGGTGGAGTCTATGGGGTAATTAATTCATGAAAGTGGAATTCTAAAGAATAGGAATTGTGCTTTATAAAACCAGATAACTTGCTTCCTTTCTGCCCCATGCAAATTCAGGGGAACTAGACATCTGTATCTAGAGGACCCTCACTAGAACCCAGCCACATGATATCCTGACTGCATGACGCTGAAAAGCTCCTGCATAGCAGAATAAACAGACAGCCTGCAGAATAGAAGCAGCTTTGTCATTATACATTTAACATGAGGATAAATATACAGAATCCGTAAAGAACTGAAGAAACTAAACACTCTCTCTCTCTCTCTCTCTCTCTCTCTCTCTCTCTCACACACACACACACACACACACACACACACACAAACACACACACACAAATCCAACCAATAAACAGGTAAATGTATTTGACAGAGAGTTCTAAAACAGAAGAATACCTAATGGCCAATAAACATTTGTGTTCAACACCACCAGCCATCAGAAAATACAGGTTAAACTATGTGGAGATTCTATCTTAGCGCAGTCAGAATGACTTGCCCTCCATCAAGAGAACGAATGATTACAAGTGCTGTGAGGACACCGTGAGAGAGGAATCCTTACACACTCCCAGTAGGAGTATAAACCGGTGCAACCACTTTGGAAATTTGTTTGTGAGGCGGTTTCTCAAGAAACTAAAAATAGAGCTAAGGAGATGACTCAGTAGGTGAAAGTGTAACCAAACAAGACTGACAGCCCCAGTTCAGAGTCCCTGAACTTGTGCCAAAGCCTGGCATGGTGGTGCTTGTCAGCAACCCCAGCACTCTTGGCAAAATAGGAGGTCAAGATAGAGTTCCCATCCGCTCATGGGCCAGCAGCTACCCAAGACCAAACCTAGAGCTTTATACCTGCCAAACACTTGTTCTACATTCCCAGTAGATTAGTTGAGTATTGAATCCATTAAAATTGAGTTCCATGGAGCCGGCGTGGTGGCACATGCCTTTAATCCCAGCACTCGGGAGGCAGAGGCAGGTGGATTTCTGAGTTCGAGGCCAGCCTGGTCTACAGAGTGAGTTCCAGGACAGCCAGGGCTACACAGAGAAACCCTGTCTCGAAAAACAAAAACAAAAACAAAAACAAAAAAAAGGAGTTCCATGTAAAAATATTTAGTCCCATGCCTGGTATATGTAGATGCACGTATTTGTTAAGAGTTTCTACAAATATTGAGCCAGAGGTCTAGGGAGACGGCTCAGTCATTTAACTGCCTGCCACATGAGCACAAGGACCTGACTTTGAGTCCCCAGCACACTTAAAAATAACAGAAATGGTGGCACACATCTGTAACCCTAAGACTGGGGGTTGGAAACAGGCAGATCCGTAGAGGTTACCAGGAACCAGTCACGCCGGTTCATAAGCTCTGGTTCAATGAGAGATACTGCCTAAAATAATTACGGTGGAAGCAATAGAGAAGGATGCTTAGCATTGACCTCTGGCTGCTACATGTGCTACAGCCCCCCCCCCACACACACACACTAAATGAGCCAGATGCAGTGGAAAGCACCCATAGGCCCAGTACTTGGGAGGGTGAAGTGGGAGAATCACTTGAGAGCATTCTGGGCAAGACAATTTGACCTCTGCCAGCTCAAAATTTAAATAGTCATATGTCCTAAACCTTATTAGGGATATTGATTAAATTTTTATGAAGAAGTCAATAAGAAGAAAGTAAAGTGCCCAGAGTTTGAAAACAAGGACATTCATTCATTCATTGCAACTGTGTCAATACTCTTCCTTTGTAATAGAAACATAAACACAGTGGAGACACACTGCAGAGTTGAGGAGGGCTTGTCCTATAATTCCCAAGGAAAGGTCCTTCATCCTTGGTTTGCCTCTGTTTACTGCTCATTACACCACCACTTCCACCAGAAAGTGTGACAGGGAAGAGAAATGAAAGCCAATGAATCTATCTTATGAGAGTTTGACTCTTCAAAGTAAGCAACATCAAAACACCGGGACATAATGACTCGCAGTGTACTCATCTGTACTGTTCTTGTCCTGCTTGCTGCAAGCCTCCATAATGCCCTACCATGTCTGCTCTCGTAAAGTTTTAAGATAAATGCGAACATTTTATTTGAAAATCAATAAGAATCATGACTTCTCTTAGAAAATGCTTCTGTGAGCAAGAATAGTGGGGGATTATTTGAATTCTGCCAACTTATTATTTTTTGGCAAGTGGGAACAGAGGAAACCTCCCAGCATAGTCCTGGAAACAACATTAATGTTCTCGTAACTCCTTCCACATCCCGTTTTACTCTTTATGGGGTTGTACTTCATTGCTCCACCACTGGTCCTCTTCGTGGCTGAAAAACCCCTTAGGAGAGACTTGCCTTTCCTTTTGTAAGCCTTAACTTCCCAGCACAGAGAGACACCATGGATAAGTGAAAGAATAAATTACAGACCACTGGGATCTAAGGTTTAACCAAGTCTCCATCTCAAATTTTACATGTGTGTTTTGTCTGCATGTGTTTCTGTGCACCATGTGCACGCCTGGTGGCTGTGCAGCCCAGCAGACAGTGTAGGATCCCCTGGGTCTGGAGTTACACTGTTGTGAGCTGCCATGCAGTGCTGAGAATTGAGCCCAGGTCCTCTGGGAATATAGCCGGTGCTTTTGAGCACTGAGCCACTTCTCCAGCCTCCTGAGTCTCCATCTTAAGGTTTCATCCAACAAAAGCAGGTTGGTGATTTTGTCGTTGGGAGCAACCTTGCTTCCTCAGTTGCAAGAAATGGAATCAGTATTTCCATTCTCTACAAGCAATTGAAGTGGGTTAAGCTGTTCATCAACTGCTGTGTTCTGGATACCTTCTAAAATAACTGGGGGCTTCAGACTATTGTTGGACAATAGGTCATCTTGCCAATGCCCCCTTGTTTAGTGGCAAGCAATATCTACTCTCATTCTTAAAATTAGACCAAATAGCTATTGCTACATAATTGTAACAACAGAAGATTCCTGTTAATAATTTTTCAAAGATTTGGATGTATTCTTGATAAAATATGATCAGATATGATGCTGTCTTTTCAATTTGGGGATTTAGAAAGTTTATTGCTTTGAAAATACATATACTAAACTTGGTGTATACATTGATCCACCTTGAGATTCCTTCTGAGTTTATTTAGCATGGCCAAAAACAGGGTATTGGTAAGTAATTTAGAAGTCGAATAATTTTGTCATATTTATTTTAGAATTAAAGACAATACAATCTGGAGGAAGAAAAGGAAAATGCCTGACAGGCCTTAGCCCTGAGAGTCCTAACTCATACTCAGATTGAAAACTAACATTAATGGCCAGGTATGGTGGCACACACCTTTAATCCTAGCACTTGGGAGCCAGAGGCAGCCAGATTTCTGTGAGTTCAAGGCCAGCGTGGCCTACATAGCAAGTTCCAGGACAGCCAGGGCTACCTTGCCACCACCACCACCACACCCACCCTCCCACCCCCCCGCCCTCATGCCTCAAATTAAGTAACAAAATAGTTAAATCCACATCCCCTTAATTTAATCAATATAAGGTTACACATGATGAGGTTATAGCAATAATCCTGATGACCCACAGACCATTATAAAACATAATTATTATACTATTGTGTGTGTGAGTTAACCCAATAATCAACACTTTGTGGTGGCTTTGAGCAAAATTCCTTCCACCACTGAAGGACATCAGGAGAAGACCATAGTTTGCAGTTTTGTTTGCTGTTCCACAGTAAGGATCCTTTGAAACAAAATAGCCAAATAATTTCATCATCCCAAAGAATGGAAACAACCGTTGATGCTGGCTCCAACCAGAACGCTCCAACCAGAAAACAGAAGTGGTTCCTTCTGGTTTAGGACAAGCAATGAAGCACAGTGGCAGCTGAGAAAACAAATCTTATAAATGGCTCTTGTCAACATGAAGAACAGACTGGCTCTCTGGCCAGGCAAGTTCAGCTGAAGTGTATTTTGAAAAACAAACCAAACTAACCAACCAAACAAACAAAAAACCGAATCCTTCTGCTTACAAAATCAAAGGCCCACTGAGGTGCCCACCATGCACCTCTCTGAATTTTCCTGGGCCACACTGGTCTTCTGGTGTCACCTGTAGCAAGAACTAGTGGTCAAAAGAACAATTCTTCTGTCTTTTCCCTCCTCCTCACAATCCTTAATAGACTCTTAAAGCACTGACCAACTTAGCAAACAGTGTGTGCCAGTTACCTGATATTCATTAGATGCAAACTAATTGGTCAAAGTAATAGGAATATAAACACAGAGAAGGCCTAGCTTAGATAGCTAAAAACATGTTGCTACTCTAAGCCCAAAATATCTTAAAAATAACTTGTCTTTATTCTATTTTCTTTAGGACACATTTTCAGCGGGTGAAAATAAGTATCAAAAATATACACTATACGTGCTCAATATATATATATTTTTAAAAAACCAAACCAAAAGAAAAAAATTTTAATTCGATCATTCGTAAAAATTGCAGTTACAGTGTTTATTTAGCAAAAATATTTTTATCTGGCTACTTAGCATCATTTAATATGCAACATTAAATAATCATTGCAGTATGTCATCAAATATAATTAGCAAAAGTATTTTTATCTGAATACATATCTTTGCATATATTCGACAATAAATATTCATTGCAGCGAGATATCAAATATAAGTTTTTCTCTAGTTTTCGTAAATTTATATGATTCCTATTTAGTAATAGAACAGTGGAGTTTTTTTTTTAACCTTCTTATTAAAGGCTAATGAACACAATTATCACTTAAACACCCACAATAACATGTTTTCCAATCTTTTAATAATATATAAAAAATAATTTAAATTCCCTTATTTTTTTGTTTCTCTACCCTGAAGTTTCAACAAATATATAACAATTCTTTGAAGGGCTCTCAGAGTGGGTTTTGCCTTGTTCCCAATGCTCCCAAACACACACATACCTGCCTATATTTGTACCCATCTGGTTTTACTGCATATTAAAAATACTAAAATTTACTCCTATTTTTCTAAGATCAGCAGGAAATTATTAGTCTCACCTTGTGATCAAATGGCTCATTTTAAAATAAATAAATGTCCGTTCCCTTAGTAAGTTCCAGAATATAAAAGCAGATATATATGATTATTTTGAAAGAAGGAAACAGTTTCAAAGAACAAACTCATAAGATGCTATTCTCTTAAGTCCCGTGTCTGGAATCGAAAATCAGACTTTAAATATTTCTTTACATTTTCAATTGTAACATAACTAAGTCCTAAGGCCACTATGCTAGATAACAGGCAACTAAAAATTGGTATCTCGTTTCACTTAAGGCAGTTCACTCACCGAACTTCAGCTCATGCTGCATACACCCCAAAAGATCTCGTCTGTCACCACTCGCTGACAATGTGCTCTAAAGTAAGAAACGAGAGCTGGATTGCAATGGTTTACTTACCTTTTGGTGTCTTGAAAAATTCTGGCAGGACTAAAATGAAGGTGATCACTATTGCCACAAATAATTTAAGGAAAGCTGTTTCTGTCATGTCTACTCACATGACACAAATGTGTTCCCATCGGTAGCTTGATAGTATGTTGCTTCCTGCTTCTCATCTCTGCTCTACTTCAAGTTCCTGAGATTCACCTCATACTCACTTCCGTTTGGGTCTGACTTTAAAAAAAAAAAAGTTACCCGGGACTGAGACTTCTTCATTTTGAGTCACTTTGCCTAATAAAGCCACCCTCTAACAAGAACTGTTGTGCTAACTGATAAACACGAAAGATGAGGAAATGGTCTTAAGAAACACAGAGGGTCTGGCTCCAGATTTAAATCTGTTTCTCATGTTTACCAATGTGTAAGAACAACATGGTACATGTAACCTACAACATAATAACCAAAAACCAAAGGACGAATGTCAGTGCTACCCCAGTTTATAAACATTGTTCACTCATTTACTTAGTAAATGATAGTTAATCTCTCTGAAAGCCAGACACTGTGCTTGGTTCTGGTGTTTGGAAGACAGTAAACAGTGCAAGATATGAGCATAAACAAGAGACTTATGAAAATTTGGGCTTCTGCTTTACCGTTGTCTCTGCAAGTGGCCGAATGGAACTTGTTAATGTTACGTCTATAAACAGCGTTTACTATGACGCAATCCACATTCTTGTTCTCCTTGCAAAAGAAAAAAAAAATCATTTGTTTTAGAGTGTAAATGAAGGATAGGGGAAAACTTTGATGAATACAGACAGCATACATGGCAAGCAAATGTTCTTACTTAGACAATGCAAGTAGTTAGCATTTCCATTGCCCCCTCACCCCACCCCCACCCCCCACCCCTCCTCTGGTTACAATAAAATGTAGCCAGTATTTCAGTTTGTACTTGGAGCAAATGTATCCTTTGCTCCCTGCTCAGTGCTGCAATTCTGTAACCAGTCCTTTCCGCTGACCCTCTTTTGTTCTCTCTCACCCTCTCCTGCGCTTTATGGAACAACAGGTGGGTGGGGAGGGAAGGGACAAAGATTAGATGCGCCAAGAATGAACTCATTTGTCTTTCCACTGGATACTACAGTTTACATACACATGGGAATCCTCAGTAAGGGGATTGGAAGACCTGAGCAGTCAAAATAGGGACAGAATTCCCAAGCCTATACTTTATTTTGAGAATATCATAAAGGATTATTATGTGAACACTAGCCAGTAGGAGTAAAGTTTCCACTTAAGGACCATCTGGACCCCTTGATACTCTATAAATATTTGTAGCCTTCAGCAATAGGGGCTTACTGTCCGGTCGTGGAGGAGCAATACCCTGCAATGTTTGTGGGGGTCTATGGGATCCCTTTGGCCAATAATTCAAAATGATGTTACTCACTCCTGGTGCTGGGAGTTGTATGTGGTAGTATATGATGTCTAGTTGAGATACTGATCCCCCTGCCCCATGATATGCTAACTCCATTTAAACTCTGTATATAAATATACATCTTAGAAAGCTTCTACAGTAGTAGAATTCCATACGACTTCTCAAAGGCCTTTAGTGTTGATGGTCCTTGGCACAGTTCCTCCTCTCCCCAGCCCTCCCAGTCCTACCCCATCATTCCTCCGATTACAACGTCCCTTTTATCCCTTTATAAAACTATATTCTATTTTCCCCTTCCTTGATATCTTAATGTCTATTCTTTCGCCTATAAATGTTGCAATAGTACCTTAAAATACTCAGTAATTCTTATATCCATATAAAAATTGATTTAATGGCTTCCTATGTTGTAATATTTCTGCCAGGTCTGTATTAGTCATTTTCGGTTGCTGTGTCGAAATGTGAGCAAAACGACTTAAGGGAAGAAAGATAAATTGGGCTCAAATGTTGAGGGGCTTCAGTGCATAGTCACGTGACTCCACTGCTGCTGGGTCTGTGCAAGGTGAGGCAAAGTATTGTGCAAAACATGGCAGAGCAACGTGGCTCACCTCGTGGTGGATAGGTCACATAGGAACAAATATATCCATTAAAAGCAATCCCCCAGCAATCTATTCCCTCTGAGAGCCCATTTAATAATTCATTCAGCTAAGAGTCCCATGGATTAATCTATTAATTAAATCAGAGCTTGCATTCTGATTCATTTATCAAAAATCTGTCAGCTGGTAGCCAAGCCTCAAACACAGGAAACTTCGTAAAACATTTTTTTTTTAGAATCAATCAAACCATTCTGACATAATGCATGACATTCCAATGCACACATGTACATACACACACACAAAGCATCACAACTGCTATTGCTGCTGCCACCACCACCTTGCTTCCTACCACTCTGATTCAATCTGGTTATCATATTTTTAGACACTTTAAAGTCAATTTTCTTGAAAGGCCCTTTGTCCTGGCTACAATCCTGTGCTCTGCACCTGGCTTCTCTGGTGGTGTCCAGATGGTGGCTATCAGGAGAGCAACAGAAGGCCCATAAATCCTAGACCACAGGCTGGCTGCTCTGAGGATACAGGGGATCAGACCCTTTCAGCCAAACTGGAACTCACTTGCTAGACATTTGTGCTATCTCTGACTCACCAAATAGTAAGAAAAATAATGTTATTGTCCATGATCATTTTTGTAGATTGCTAATCCAATTAATTTATTTTTACATTTACTGTGTGTGTGTGTGTGTGTGTGAGAGAGAGAGAGAGAGAGAGAGAGAGAGAGAGAACACTGGGCAGATACAGAGGATAACTTTTAGCAGTTGGTTCTCTCCTTATAGAGTGTGGGTCTTGGAGATCAAACTCAGGTCATCATGCTTGATGGTGTAAGACAAGTTAAACATGAGTCTTCTCTTTCAAATACTGAAAAACTTGTGTTTAGGGCAAGTGTGATGGTTTGTATATGTTTGGCCCAGGGAATGGCACTATTAGGAGGTACGGCTGTTGGCATCAAAAGGCCTGTGTTACAGATCACTCTAAACTCAGGATGTCACACATAGGTGTCACCTGTTGCTATGGCAACCACATTATCTTCCCAAAGTCCACTTCCCACACTTAACCTGCAAACAGGTTACATCACAGCATATATAAAAGAAAGACCCTTCCCCACTTTCACCTTCTTTTTCCCTTTGTCTTTCTCTTTCTCCCCTCTTTGTTTCCAGTAAAACCTCTTACATGTGGAACTGCTTTGGCCTAGTGTGTTATGTCCAGATGTAAGCCACTATTCTAACACATCAGTGGCCCTGTTGGAAGAAGTGTGTCATTGTGAGTGTGGGCTTTAATACCCTTGCCCTAGCTGCCTGGAAGCCATTCTTCTGCTAGCTGCCTTCAGAACAAGGGTTGGAACTCTCAACTCCTCCAGCCCCAAGTCTGCCTGGACACTGCCATGCTCCTTCCCCTTGGTGATACTGGACTGACACTCTGAACCTGTAAGCCAGTCCCAATTAAATGTCATCCTTATAAGAGTTGCCTTGGTCATGGTGTCTGTTCACAGCAGTAAAACCCTAAGACAGCAAGGAATTCAAAGCTTTTTATCCCTCCCACATTGTAAGACTTCTATGCCAGTTTTAATCCCGCCCACGAGTAAAGCCTGTGGTCACACAGAGGCTCCTGCTACATCCCAGGAATTTGATGACCTGAACTGTTAGTGACTCTTTTCTCCTAGGAGCAATGCCCTACGCCCTTCCTCTGCTTTCATTTCCTATATACAAACTCTTTCCAGTCAATCAAATATGATTTTAAGGACAGACCCCACCCAATGGGGAAGACACAGTCACCATCTCCTAAGTTAGGAAAAAAAAAAACCAAACACATTTTCCGTTAATGTGCAACTAATCTTCCCTTCTGAGCACACCCACCTTATCAAGATGAAGCTTTGCCCTGTGCAGATGCTTCCGTTGGAGTGCAACCAGTAGCAAGTGCCTTTACCCACTGAGCCATCTTGCCATATTCGGTTATTATAAATGTCTTCAATCATTCTGCCTGCGGTTACTAACTGCTTGAGATATCAGCAGAACAAAAGCCAAAGACAAATTCCAAACATCCAGTGGGTGTTGGGTCTGCTAGAAACAAAGAATAATCCCAGTGTGGCACAGGAACACACAAACAAAACAAAAGTAGCTTGGCAAGTGTCTTAGTCACTGTTCATTGCTTTGAAGAGACACCATGACCCAAGACAGCTCATAACACGAAGCATTGAATTGGAGGGATTGCTTAATAGTTTCAGAGACATAGCTCGTTATCATCATAGTGGGAGCATGGCGGCAGGTAGCCGTGCTGCTGAAGAGAAAACTACAGCCAGAGAGAGAGAGAGAGAGAGAGAGAGAGAGATGGAGGGAGGGAGGGAGGGAGGGAGAGAGAGAGAGAGAGAGAGAGAGAGAGAGAGAGAGAGAGAGAGACTGGGCCTGGTGTGAGCTACACCTACTCCAAAAGGCCACACCCCTAATTCTTGTAATCTTTTCAAACAGTTCTACTCCCTGTTGACCAAGCATTCAAATATATGAGCCTATTAGGGCCATCCTCAATCAAACCACCACAACAATGAAATTTCTTACTGGAAAAAGGCTGCAGCAAGACAAAAACTAAACTAGCTATCACATTGGAAGAGGATCTTCACTTGGTTTTTATTCTAATGCAGATGGAGACTATGCAACTTGCAACCCCCCAGAACTGGATGGTGTAGTGAGAATTCTGGTGACTTAAAAAAAAAAAAAAAAAAAACCAGTTCTGTTATGTAAATGTGTTTTTGTTTTAATCCAGGCTGTAGGACATGGGGTAACCTCAGTTTATCCACAGCAGCTGACTATTTGCCTCGTGGTATTCGGGCAGGAACCTGATCCTGCCAGCTGCAGATAGTTTACTTCTGATGAGTCTAGAGAGAGAATGAATGTCAGAGACTAAGGGGTGCACGCTGAAGAAGAAAATGGCTGCTGCTGGTTTCTGCTCCTGATGCTGCCATTGGTATGGGTGAGAGAAAAGAGACAAGAAGTTGAAGATTGTGAAGATGGACTATGAAGATTGGACTTGACCCAAGGAACTCAATGCCCTTAGTCAGCAGGAAGTCATTTAAAGACACCTACACCCCCTTTCCTCTCTAACCTTCTTTCTCTCTTACCTGGGTTTGGAGTGTTAGAAAGAATAAGCATTAGAAGGGAGGAAGAGATTTTTAAAAAACACAAATAAAGTAGAAAATAATGCCAGTGGGCTGAGGTCCAACCTCACTATCTTTCACAATTTGCCAACTTGTGAGATGGCTCAACAATTAAGCGCACTAGCTGCTCTTGCAGAGAACCGGGACTCAGTTCTCAGCACCCACATGGCAACTCACAACATCTGTAACTTATGTTCCAGGTGATACAATGTCCCCCCCCCCTTGGTTTCCTCAGGCAAACATGTGGCACACAGACGGGCATTCAGGCCAAACACCCACATATATAAAATAGTAAAATAAGAATTTAAAGGAAAGAATTGATGTGATGGAATGAAGAAAAAGGGAGGGGAGAGGTTGGCTACTTCAGTCCCTCAAGTTCTGGGAATGTAGCCCAGTCTTTGTGTAAACAATATTTTACCAGGTGGTAGAGAGTAAAAGATTTGCATAAAAGTTTTACAAGGTGGAAAAATTTTATAGAATATTGGCTCTTGTCAGATTAGCAACTTTTGTTAGAAAATAAGACATTTTTCCTTACAATTATCTTTCAATGCTCGATGACAAAAATTAAAAACAATAGGCCAAAACGTCTTGCCTCTTCTGACCACCATAAATCATCCACTTAAGTGTTCCCAGCTGAAATTTCTAAATATATAAAGTACACCCTTATACATTTGCAGTCTAAATACCAGAAATTCTGAAAATTTAAGCTATACTTTCTTATAATCAATTCAGTTTTAAGTGAGAGTCCCTCAGAAACATGCAGGTATGCTAAATTTTTTAAATTTATTTGACTTTCTATATTTTGAAGATAAAACTGAAGCAATAAGTGGTCATGGATGTCTGCAATCAAAGCGCTTCAGAGGTGGAAGAAAGAGTCCATGTCATCCTCGGCTACTTAGTGGGTTCAGAGCTAGCCTGGACTACAGGATACTCTATCTAAAAACAAACAAGCAAACAAAAGCTGAAGTAACAGAAAAGTTGGAAAAAAGATAACTCTGAATTATTGGCGAGGGAAGAACCAGGGCACAGTGCCAGTCAAAGCAAAGCAAAGTCCAGCTATGTGAATAACTTAGTGTCTAACGTCTAGGATCCACTCAGGATCACCTGGAATTCTCCAAAGGGCTTGGATGGCCATCAACAGCATCTAAAGCTTGTCTTCTAGGTTTAGACTGCCTCCATTCCACAGCTTCCGCTCTCCTTGGTGGTCATCCCCTGGTATTGGAATCTCCAAAATTCTGGCAGGAGATTCCAGAACGTTGGAGTCATGGAGAAGAGCTTGGCACCGTGAAGCGAGCACTTTCACCAACAGCCTCTCACAGGCTCTCTTCATGGTGCCAAGCCTCAACTTCTCTGCATGACCCATTCAATCCTGGACCTTCAATTGCTACTCTGGCTGCACCTTCACCAGTGGTCTCTCCTGGACTCTCACAGTGCCAAGCCTCGGCTGCTCTCCGTGATTCCTTCATGTCTGCAAAACCAGTACCTTCTGGGAGACTGACACGGGACCAAGTGTGGCTGCCAGCGCGATGGGACAACCTTGGCCACCTCTGGAACACTGCTTTTGTGTGCTGAGTCTCAGGAAACACTTTCACCCCAGTGCTGCTGGTCTCCTCTTAATCACCACTAGTTTCTCAGCTCCAGCTAACCAGCATCGATTATCCCAGCAAAGGAAAGAGTTCGTGCTTGTGGTTCTGGTTTCTCACAGCCAATTCTTCAGCCCTAGCTAACCAGAACTACAGATTCTCAACTCAAAATATGCAACGGTCCCAATAGAGTCTTTAAGTGACTCTCCAACTTTCCAAGCCTGGACCTTCAGAAGCCAGGCCTCTATCCTCTGTATTTCTATCAAGACTCTTGTTTTCTATGCTCTCAGAGAACAGTTTACCAAGCTTTGAACACTCCATGACTTTTCTAGTGCCAAAGTTTCCAAGTCCCTTCATAATTCTCCCCAAAACAGAATAGACAGCTCTATCACATCATTACCTCATTACCCCATTACCCTGGAACTAATGTTTGTCTTAGTTAGAGTTACTATGGCTGTACGTGCTGAAACATCATGACCAAAGACAAGTTTGGGAGGAAATGGTTTATTTGGCTTACACTTGGACATTATAGTCTATCATTGAAGGAAGTCAGGGCAGGACACTGGAGACAGGGGCTGATGCAGAGACCATGGAGGGTAGTCTAGTTTCACTGTGCCTTGCTTACAAGTCTGAGTGCAGAGGAAGGCTAGAATTCTGTAAAGTCCTTGTGAAAACTTAATGCAGCCTGTTTAGTCACTTCTATAACCCAGAATCATTAGAAGTATCCATTAGCTGGCTTTGATAAGAAAAGCTACATAAGTTTGGGATGCCATGTCTGGCCAGCCTGTGACCAGGAAAGGTTAAGGAGTCTAGTTTGAATGGCTTCAGCAGGTTCTTGATTGTCATGTATAGCTCAGCTTTCAGCTCTAGACATTACTCTGCTCTTTAGAGAAACTATGATCCTTCAGAGTCTGCCTTGCACACAAATTATATTGCTGAAATCATCAGGTATCTTTTAGAGAGAAGCCAACCTTGGTGTTGGTGTGGGCTGACAGCTAGACACAACGACTGTGTAATCTTGTGGTGGCCTTTGCAGTGGCTGCTTGTGGCTGAGGATGAAGTGATGTGTAATCCACACTGCTGACTACATCATACGGTGGTTCTTAGACCCCACGTCATTTCTTTTATCCCTACCGTTTCATTTTTTTTAAATGTTTGTGGGTTTCTGAAACAAAACTAGAACTCAGAAAATTTGAACAGGGAAAGGGCCTTCTATCCCAGACACAAAAGGAAGAAGAAACCATGTGTGACCATGAGATTCTTAAGGGACAAGTGTGATAATATCGTGAAAGGGCTTTGGCATCAGAAAGCACCACGGTTAGCAGTCACTCTTGGGGACAGTGGTCCTGAGGTAGACAATTACTCTATTTAGCATGAGGAGTCATGCTAACTTTCAGGATTTGGGTTTAGATCGACCCTGAAACCCTCATTTTTGTCATTCTCAAATTAATTGTCTTTCTTCTTCAGCCAGACTTGAAGGTCGACTCTGGTCTCCTCCCATGAGGCATCCAACCCAGACTCTGCTCTGCAGCGGGTACTCCGTGGAGGAGAGAATGCTCCCTTTCCTGAGCCAGTGTGGTGGAAGTGTTCATCCCGAGGCTGTGTGTGAAGAACGCTGCTAGTTGAATACTCTGGCTTTGATTTCCTACACACACACACACACACACACACACACACACACACACACTGAATAGCCTTATTGTGTTTTATTTTAATTTTAACCCTATGTAGTTATCTATCATTATGTGAAATTAATGCCAGTGTATACTTTATATGAGCAATATTTTCTATTTCTCCTCCCTAGTGGAAACTTTTCTTAATTCCTTCGTTATATCCTGTGGGAAGATCTTTTTTGGTATCAGAGACAAAAAAGTAATCAATGAGGCTTATTGACCATTTACTACGTACTACCGCAGTGGTGTGCTCTGTATGGACTACTGCGTTCGACTCCCTGGCAGCTCCCTGAGGCAATTACTCTAATTAATCCCCTTTCATAGGCAGAGACGTATAGAAAAGTCACGTAACTTGCTCCAGAGCACGCTGCCAAGGCTCACGCTGAGCTTCAAACGTAAAGAGTCTGACTTGAGACTTTATGCACAGCTTCACTGCCAGCCTGGGTGAGAGGGTTTGTTAGGAAGGGTCATTTGTAAATAACGTTAGCACAGGGATGGAAAGATGGCTCAGCCATTAAAAGCATGTATTCCCTCCTCCAAAGGATTAGAGTTTGATTCCCAGCTCCCATATTGTGCAGCTCGCAACTGTCTGTAACTCTGAGAGCTCTGGGAGGCTCTGTGGTATTCCAGAATCTCTGTTGTAGTCCAACATCTGCACACATCTTACATGTACATCTCACACACACACACACACACACACACACACACACACGGTGGGGGATATTTCTACTGTTACTACTACTACCAATAATGATGTAATAATAATTAATAATAATATCATCATCAAATGCAAATGCACCCCTTACTTCAAGCCTGGCTACACATTCTGCGATAATTCTTTGTCATGGAGCACCATACTGCACATTCTGTGATCTTCAGCAGATTCCAGTAGCTGTCCTCTCTGTCCTACTTTTGACAACAAAAATGTCTACAGACATTGCCATAGCCCCTGGGGGAACAAAACGGTTCCCAGATGAAAACCACTGCAGTAAACACTTCATGCCCATTAAGTCATCCAGTGCCTGCAACAACCCCAGAAGGCTTTCCTCACCTCAGGCCAGTTCTGTTCTGGGTAATCTCACCATCCAGGTGAATTTGAAGAAACCATTCAACAGCATGGTGTCTCTTGATTGTATTACTCTCCGGTAGCCAACCTACAAGGCAACAGACAAATCCTTCAATTAACACATTTTGTAAGGAAAATTATCTCTTCTTAACAAGGTCTGTTTGAGCCCCCCCCCCACTGGGGGGGAGGGTCCCAGGATTCCCCAATCTCTTCATTCACATAGCGTGTCATCCAACAAATATTTACTGAACACTTAGGTTGCTTCGTGAACCTTGGAGAATCGGTAGCAGACAGGCAAAAATCCCTGTCTCACTTCCTAGTGCAAGTGGACACTCAAATGAAAGAGAAATCAAGTAGATAATGAAAATAACTTATTGTCAGGCAATGGTCCGTGCTCTGAATGAATGGGCTGGGCACAAACTGGCTATGTGAGGATGCTAAGAGAGCCTTGTTATGGTCCCATTGCCATGCCACGTGGGACAAGGCTTAAACCACAGGGACAGAAAATAGATAAGTGGTTGCCACAGGCTAGAGATAGACAACATAGAGACAGACACGAGGGAATTGTTAGAGCACAGAGATGTTCCATGACTACGTTGGGTTTTGTGGCAACTGTATATTAGTTAAAATTCTGGAGCTATATACTAGAAAGAGTAGCTTTGTACTATATGTAAATTATTACAACATTCTCCCTCCACAGTCTTTCCCTTCCTTAGTGCAGTCTCTTTGCTATTTTAGAAATGGAGGTTATTGAGAAAGGAGCTATAATGTTGTTCCCAACGCTGGCATATATCCCCCGGGCAGCTCAAACAGCACTGACCAGAAACTCAGAACCTCAGAGGAGGCTACCAGGAGACAACCGACATGTTTCATCACATCCCGTGGTTGCAGCAAGGTTGTGGCAAAGCACAAGGGCACACTGGATATCCCCCTTCCGTGGTGGGGTGAGGCAGCTGGCCAGCCTTAGAAGTATAAGCAGCTCTTAGAACCAGCTCCTTAGAGAACCAGGAAAGGTACTGGGCCTGTCTCAGGTCACAGGTGAGCGTCACCCCATCTATTTCTTCCTCAGAGGGGGAAATCTGGTTTGATCTGCCAGCACTGGACTGAGGATGCTCAGAACTGGGCAGCCACCCCAGGCCTGCTTATTTAAGCTTCCTCAGAGGGAAGCTTATATCCAGTCCACATACTACCAGCTACTTTGCAGCCACTGCCACCCCCACCCAAGTCACCTATGGCTGGAAGGAAGGACTTGTTTTAACTAACAAACCCTGCAGTACTAAGATAAGCAGCCTGTGCAGGAATGAACCTGTTGAAACTGCTTTCTTGCCTTCTCAGCTAGCGCCCTCAGAAGGGACAACCGGCCTGTAATGAGTTCCCTGGGTCTCTGAGGTATTCCAGCCTCTGGCCACAAAGCTTTGGGTAACTCCTTTGATATGGAAGTGCCTTATCTTAGATATGTGCATATAGAAGTGGAAATACATGATCAAGACATCCTTCACAACACTAGAGCAACATAGCAACCTTCGATTGTTTGATAACATAAAACATTAATGGCTCAGTCTGAAAAGATGAGATTCCCATAGATGCAGGCTGAGACTTCAAAGCATCCAAAACAAAAGCTTGACTGCAGCAAGTGAGGCTTTCTGTATCTTATTAACAGCATTTCTTGACTTCCTTGGGGTTGGCCCAGAGTATGAGAGGCCTTTGTTCCCTCTCTCCCCGGTATCGTGTAGATTGGTATCTGACTGCACTGTGCCATCTTCCTGATGTCTTTGTAGCTCAGGTCAGCTGCTTATTAAACAGCCAGAATCTTTCCCCAAGTGCTCTGTGCCAAGAATAGACACTGAACACAGAAGCAAGTGTGAAGGCAGAGGGTGCGTGTGTGCTTAAAAGTTGAACAAGACTGGGGGGGGGGGTGAAAGAGGAAGCGTGAAAACCAACGAGCAGTGTGGGGTTTGTGTGGCTCTGATTCATTGTTCACTCTCTTTTCCATAACGAGCAGTGTGGTGTCTCCCGGGCTGTGGATCACCCCATATGATCGACAGGTGCTGATGGATACATCCGAGGCAGGCCGACCATTGGCACTCACAGCAGCAAATCTGTAAACATTCATACAAAGTGTGGCTATGAGCTTGCTCTCAGAGAACATGAGAGCAGAAACCAAAGTGGGTTGTTCTTTTCCGTTATTAAACAGCCATCAGGAAATGATATATCAAACACAGAGCTGGAACAGTCTTTAAATTACGAAACGACTAATCAGTAGGCACGCAACAGTTATTTATTTTTTTTAGCAGTGTATAACAAGCATATTGAGATGTTAGGCTGCTTATCATAATACAGGAAAACAAACACAAGCACTTCCTGTTCATCTCCTCATTCTTGTAAGATGATGGAATAATTAAAGTCTTCTAAAATTTCATGAAACTTGTGGTATAATACTGTAAAATAGAAGAAAGTTTCTGTTTGTATGTGTTGCAATGCTCAGGGTGGGGCTATTCTATTCAACAGAGTGGCTATTTTATTTCTCAATGGTTTATAGGACAAGGGTATTTTTCATTCATTCATTTATA
This sequence comes from Mus musculus, assembly GCF_000001635.26. Taxonomy (NCBI): domain Eukaryota; kingdom Metazoa; phylum Chordata; class Mammalia; order Rodentia; family Muridae; genus Mus; species Mus musculus. The sequence goes on from NC_000071.6 coordinate 65,103,509, forward strand.
AAATATTTATGAATTCCTGTAGCAGACATTCTCCACCAGTCAGAGAGCCAGGCAAGTAAACCCATATTCATAGCCAGAACATACCACAACAGAGAGAAAGGTGCCCTGGGCACTATGGGTGGGAGATGTAGGAAGAACACAGCAAGCTTTGAGAGGCCCAGATTCAGCAAATATCAGAAAAGTGTGTGTGTGTGTGTGTGTGTGTGTGTGTGTGTGTGTGTGCAGATTCAAAGGCCTGACTGTGGGAAAAAATAATGGGGTATAGACAAAGCAAACGGTTCAGAATGGGCACAGTGCTAGAGTGGCAAGCAGCAGCTTGTTAGACCACGAGGGGTCTTAAGCCATGCTGTGGTGAAACATAAAAACAGCAGTCAACAGGGTCGGGTAGCCCCACCTCCAAGTCAGAAAGTGTGGTCTCGAAGAAGGGATCTACTTACAGATGGCCAATGGAAATAGGTGTGTAAAAGAATGCATACTGCTTCCCATGTCTGTGTGGAGCAGCTGTGAGGTAAATGTTCTGTAAGGGTCTGAAGGAGAGGAAAGTACCTTCCTTCCACATGTAAAGAATGAGTCTTCCCAGGAGACAGAGCTCATGCTCACGGGCCTGAGGTCAAATCATGATGCTCTATGAGTTGACAGGAAACTATGCCCTATCTGCTGGCCACATGGTCTAGAGAACAAAGGGGCCTTAGCTTTCCCTGTGCCGGGGGCAGGCTCCATGACTCTCACACGAAAGGCAGGACCATGCTCTTACCACATTGCCTCAGTTACTTTTCTGTTGCTGTGATGAGACACCATGAACAAAGCAACTTAAAGAAGGGAGAGTTTATTTCGTCTTACACTACAGAGAGAGAGTCCATAATGACAGGGCAAGCATGGTGGCAGGCACCTTCAAAAGCTGGCAGAGAGCAAAAGTGATGTGGGGGTGAGGCTTTAAGTTCTCAAAGGCTGTCCCAAGCGACATACTTCCTCCAGCAAGGCTGACCTGGAACTCCATAGGCAGACTGTGCTGGCCTCAATCTCAGAGAGTCACCCATCTCTGTCTTCCAAGCTCTGGGGTCACAGGTGTGTGCCATCACACTCAGCTCTTTTAATTAATTAACTAATTACTTATTTGTGTGGCTATGTGTGCCATAGTGCACCTATGGATGCAGTCGGAGAGCAGTCTGAAGTAGTCAGTCCCCTTTACCATGGCCTCTGAAGAACCTACGTGGACCATGAGGCCTTCATGCAAAGGAAGGCCTTCTACTTCCTTGAGCCAGCTTGCTGGGCCAGTTCTTCCTCCCAAGTTTGAGACCTTGGTAGAATGTGTGTCTTAGCATTTCTGTATCTTCATGGAACTGCTTTGACTAGGAAAAAAAACCTGTCCATCTCTGAGATTGCTTTTGAGGTTTTCATTTGGAGTCATTTTTTTTTTGAGCATCAACAATTAACCTCAATTTTATAATTATTATCGACTAAAATGTTTTGAGCACTTACAAAGGACACTGCATTAACATTGTCTCAGTTATCAGCAATAAGATTCTAAGTTCAACTATTCCACTTCTAGTCGTTCTTATATGGTTTTATTTCAGGGACAAATATCTGGGCTTTTATTGATCTATCGCTGCTTTCTGATTCTGTGGAATGACATTGTTTTCACTGTTCTTTCCATCTCATAACCACTGCACTTCAGTTTTGCAGTTTTAACTCCATATTGTTCTTCAGGGTTACTATGAGAAAAACTAGAAAAGTATGACAACCAAGTCAGATACTACAATATTTGTTTTTTTTGAGACAGGGTTTCTCTGTATAGCCCTGGCTGTGCTGGAACTCACTCTGTAGACCAGGCTAGCCTGGAACTCAGAAATCCACCTGCCTCTGCCTCCCCAATGCTGGGATTAAAGGCATGCGCCACCACGCCTGGCCCAGATACTACAATCTTATTACCTAGGCAGGTCATAAGTCTCCGATAGTTATAAAAAGGGATATAAGCTATTTCTCCAGTGTGGACTCATTCTTCTACTAAAAACATAGTTGTTACGCACCTTCTCTGTGATGAACATGGTAAACAACAGACAGAGAGATGTAGCAGCGTTCTAAATAAGCAACGTTCTAGCTCACAGGACTTACATTCAAATGAGCTTAGGGAACCAGAGATGGAAGGCACTGAGTGCTTAGTGCTGAAAAGTGAGGTACTGAACAAGGACTGAAGACATCCATAGGTGACAAGGAAGAAGGAGCCAGCCAGCTGTGTGAAGGGCTAACAGCATGCCACATAAGGGACCCTTGGTGTGTGGACACACAGAGAATGTGTTGGGGACAGCTAAAAGAGCAAGTGAGAGTAGCCCAGCCAGGCTAGTGTTAGTGATCATGACTGCAAAGGATGTGTGGATGGCTTTTGCTGGAGTGATGGAACTAATAATTAGAAAATCAGAATCAAGCCGGGCGTGGTGGCGCACGCCTTTAATCCCAGCACTTGGGAGGCAGAGGCAGGCAGATTTCTGAGTTCGAGCCCAGCCTGGTCTACAAAGTGAGTTCCAGGACAGCCAGGGCTATGTAGAGAAACCCTGTCTCGGAAAACCAAAAAAAAAAAAAAAAAAAAAAAGAAAAAATGAAAATCAGAATCAGCTAGAAAGTCTAGTGAGAAAGACTCCAGCATAGAACAAGTAGCACGGGAGAAGAAGTGGGATGTGAGGGTGCCTGTCCTAAATTGGGGTCCGCTTTCTTTGTTGTATCCGATTCACTGTTAAAGTACACAAACACTGAGGCTGAAAACAAGAATCAACCCTCAGAGTAGTTCCAAATTCCACAAACGCAGGCTGTGGGTTTATATACATTGCGTTCTATAATTAAAGACAATGGGGTTTCGTGTGTAGGTGTCACTGCATGTGGAGTGCCTGTTCCACTGCCCCTGATAAAAGCTATCTTGTGCTTTGCGATCCTAGACAGCGCCATAGGTTTGTATGTATCTTGATGTATCTATCTCCCGATTGTAACAGCCTTAAGTGATTCTATCTCTTTCTCTTGGAATTGTCCGTGCTTCAGAGTGTTGCATTGTTGCTTTTTCCGAAACATTTCCTCAGTTCACAAACATCCTTAAACAGATCTCCCAACTAAGCCAAGCTTAACCACAATTAGGTTATATTATTCCACTATTAGTCTTTAGGACAACTACTTCCCACTGGGTTTTTATTATGAAGACATATTGAAGACCTCCTTGGTGGGCAAATGATATTTTGGGGCAATAGCCACAGTTCACCACCACGGAAGAGGGACAGCCATGTAAAAATCGCAAGCACCAAGTGTACACACAAACACACACACACACACACACACACTGAATACATGAATTACTTTAAGAACCAAGTTCAGCTAGGCCCCTCACCCACATATGACTGACTCACGGAAGAAAGCACTGGAGACCCTCCTTCCTTCCTTCTACCTAGGGGTCATAGATGTTTCTTACTATCGATGAGGTAACAAAGTGTCACAGTTTGGTGCTTGACCCACAGGTATTGGATAGATGACTGGTTTTCTCAGCAGTGAGTATAGAGCAGTTACATGTTGTATACAGGAGTAAATTATATCCCAGCATGGTAAAACAACCACAGGGTCTGCACACCATAACTTCTACGGCACAAACCCACTACTCAGCACACTTATCAGACTTCTGCAAGAAGAAAGGTTTCAGGCGCTGGCCAAGGTTGACTTTTGCTGATTTCCCCCGTAAGCTGAGACATAGAAGCCATCTCCCTCTGGTCGCCTTCCGGTCCTGCAGAGGGAACTCTCCCTCACTTCCCATCCCCAAGAATTCCCCTGCTCCCAGTTTCTAGGGGTTGGCCCATTCTGAGCTCCATAGAGTACGCTCTGCCTGCCCCCCGCCCCCTCGCCGGAGCCCCGCCCAGTATGAGGATGTCCCCGGTGCCCCGGCTCTCCCAGCCGGGACCTGTCCCCTTCTGGAGAACGGAATTCTCGGTCTTTGGACCCAGCTGCGAGGGGGCGGAGCTTAGCACCCTGGGCGGAGCGGGCGGGACTCGGTGGTGGGCGGGGTCTGCTGTCGTGGGGCGGGGCGGCCGCGCCGGGACTAACCGGCGAGCGTGTGCCCGACCCCCACTCACTCCCGCGCGCGTGCCCGCCCGCCCCCTCAGGGGCTGCGGGACAAGTTTGACTCCTGGCCTGGCGTCGCCTGACGGAGAGGAGTGGCTCGGCCCGGGAGGGCCGCTGCGCGGGGCGACGCTGTGGGGAAGGGGCTGGGGGCGCGCGCGGGGCCGAGCATCCCTCCGCTGGGCGCGCCCACCCGCGCCCCGCGCAGCCTCCCCGCCCGCCGCCCCGCGCCACGGTGACCCCGGGCCTCCCTCCTGACCCCCCGCGGTAAGTGCGACTTCCTCCTCGGCGCGGTGGGCTAAGGCCAGCTCCCAACATACATGCGACCCTTCCGGGTCCGAGGACTCGCTGGCCAGGGTGACTTGCCCACCTTAGGAGCCGGCCCGGGCTGGGGGCTTTTGAGCTGCAACCGGGACTCGAACCCGGTTTCCCCCTCACCCCCACCCCCTTCCCCGGAACGCGGCCCTGCCGCCCTGGAGTTGCCCAAAGTTCTCCACGCGGCACTGAGATGGCCCGGCGGGTGGAGCGAGTGCTGCTCTCCAGAATTGTTCCCAAGAATAAAACATACACGCTGGAAACTATTTCGGATCCCCTACAACATACACACCTTGTTAACGTTTTTAAGTAATGGCCTTAACCTCAAAAATAGAGAATATGATTGTAGTTTCCTGGGTTTGGTTTTGACTGGTCACAACTTTGGCATTTAGACAGTTGCTTCAGTGCGTGTTCCGCAATTAGAAGCTGCTGGGGGAACTTGGCTGTCAGAGACTCTACATGGTTGCCATTATGACTATCTCATCTGAGTTTTGAGACTTTTACTAAAAGGGATATACAGAGTGTATCCCCACTCCCCTTCCACCGTCATGAGAGGTCAATTTCTTCTGCATGGCTCAGGAATTATGCGCTGGCAGATGCCCTCCAACTTTGTTTTGAAAATGGAACTGCTATACTATGTATCTGCCAGTTTTACCGATGCACAATAAATGTTAATTCTCCTTTCTGTTAGGAAGGAGTGTAATAAATCTTCCTGTTAATAAACAGTTTAATAAGGCTTTTTATTATTAATTAGATCGCTGTTGGGGCGGGGGGACGGGACTCACAACTTTTTTTTTCCTCTTACTTTCAGCATTTACAGGTTTAACTACCTGTAATGAATGTTTATGTTCCATATGGGGATTTATGTAAAACACTTTTAGGTAAAGGCGAAGACACTAATATTTTTGTGACAAGGACAGAGAAGTAGATACAAAGTTGTAGGAAAAAGAAGACGAACATAGATACTCACAGAGAGTATGTATATCCAGATATTTGAAGCAGTTTTGGGTCGATGTGTACAATATAGTTAAACAAACTAGATGAGAATATTGAGATTGAGGAGAAAGCCAGGCTGGGAGGGAATAGACAATGCTTGCCCTCGGGTCCTGTGCTACACGTGAGGCTTGGTTTGGGTTTTGAACGTCCTTAGAGCCAGGAAAGAAACACAGTAAGCTACCACATGTTTATGATTCCACAGTTTAAAAAGTCAGTTCTTCTGCATAAGCAAGGCATTTTCTAGTAATGAGGCCTGACAGAAACAGCTTTTTATGGGCCCTGAGAAAAGGAAGAGAGATGGTGACATTAAGCTGACATTTTTAAAAGATTCCCAACAGAAAATCATAAATTTTTTCGGGCTCGCACACGCGTGCACAAGCGTGTATGCACACAGACACCCACCCACCCAAAAAGTGTTCTTAACACAGGGCATGTTGAAATTAGAAGTATATGTTCTGTGAATTCCTGGTTGTGATGATCTGAACTAGTATTTCCCAAGCTGTGCTCGGTGGCGAGGGACTTACTTGTCTGCTCTACACAAGGTTCTCTTTGTCCCAGCTCCAAGACAAGGGGAGATGGGAAAAGATTCTGAGCTCAGATGAACTCGAGATATCTGGATTTAGATAGATGCTTTATTTTTCCCCAGAGTTTCTTGAAAGTTTTTTTTTTTTTTTAACCATACTGCTGTAAAATTGATTGATGGAAGAATACATGTTGTGACCGATTCCAAATGTAATAAAGCAGTCCTTTATGGATATTTTCTTACAGCTTGAGAACCGATAAGAACTGGAGAGCAAAGTGTTTGAAGTTAGTGAATTTGGTAAGGGCCAAAATGAAGCTAATCCAGAAGTCAGGGTTTTAACACTGTATACATCAAAGGAAGAGGCTATACACATACTCCGTTAGATGTTCAGCAAGTTGCCTCTTGGACCACATGACCTATAGGCCTTTCCATTCATGCTTCAGAATGTTTACTCTTTGAGAACTAGAATTAGGTTTAGGCAAGTAAAAATCCTTGAATTACTAGTGAATATAAATATGTGATTTGCATGCTATCTTATCACAAACATTATTTGTACTATTAGTTTCCTGTATAACCCTACATTCTGTAGCTATCAAAGATCTCAGAAAACATGCCACAAGTAGAAAGAGCAAAAGAGCTAGATGTGGTGGTCCAGGCCTTTCATCCTAGCATTCTGGAGACAGAGGTATCCAGATTTCTATAAGTTCAAGACCAGCCTGGCCTAAATAGCAAGTTTCAGACCATCCAAGGTAACATAGTGAGATTTGAGACCCTGTCTCAAAACAAAACAAAAAGGAGAGAGAGATCTGGAACAAAACAATAACAGCAACAAATCCAAAAACTATAATTGAACTTATTAGTGTTTGGGGCTATTTCCAGCAAGTTTATGAGCCTTTTGGATCTATATTCTAGTTTATAAGACTAGTGTGGTTATAGCAAACAGTTCATTCGTGGGATATATGCTGAGAATTTACTGGTAGTAAAACAGCCTGAAGGATGCAAATGAGAACAGGAGGCAAGAGTTTGGATTGCCAAGACTCACATCTTATCCAGATAGTCTTCCATCCTAGGTTTCAGAAGTCAGGCAGTGAGGGCTGAGAGGATGAGGAATTGGTTTGAAATTTTATCTGGAGCTGACCTAAGGGAGTACAATACTCCTATACAAACATTTTTTGGTGGGGGCGGGGAGGGGCACCTGTATACAAAATGTTACCGTTCTGAAAAATTGAGAGCCAATGCTATTTATTCTCTTCACCCTGTTTGTGAAAAAAAGATGTTTGCTGAGTATCAAACAGAATAGGTTAGGCTGTGGTCACAGAAGATCCTCACGTCCTAGTGGCTTAAGTCAGCAAAGGTTTATCTCTGTCCTACTGTATGTCTGGTGAGGGTCAGCATGCGAGCTCTGTTTCAGGGGGTCACTTGACCCCAGGCTGTTAGGCTGCATCTCAGCACATTCTTCCACACTTGGGAGGAGAGAGGAAAGGATGTGCTGGGTAATAACAGCACAGTGGCTCTTCAAGGCTCCCATTGGAAGTGACCACATAACTCATAGCTATACCTAACTTCAAAGAAGTAGGGAAATGCTACCTTACCCTGCTCCAGAAGGAAGAGACCTGGCACGGTCTGTGAACAGTCTTAATGACCACTCTACTGAGCAGACTTCATAACCCTGAGAGTCAACACAGGATCTGAATAAGCTGGACCCACCATGGTTTTCAGTCTTCTATTTTAAAAACTGGAAAACAGCATTTCTGTGTGAGTGTGCGTGTTTAGACAGAATTGTGGTAATGAGGATTATAAAGAACATCTTAATTTGAAATGAAATGCTATTGAAAAACCCCACAATTAGATGTACTATTTTGATCAAGTGAGTTTCATTTTGAATTGTATGTCCATTCAATAAACATTTGTTAAATGTGTATAAGGCACTGTTAGGTCTTCTGAAAATAAAATAGTGAATGAGAGATTCTAATGCCAAAAGAAAATTGCTATAATTTGAGTTCTCTCCTTCTTTTTAAGGCGGCATTAACAAATTTTGGAGTGTAACACACACACACACACACACACACACACACACACACACACACAAACACTGTATTCCTCTTTCTTTGTTTTGCTCTTAAGGTTCATTTCCTAACAAGTTATATAAAATTACTTGAACTAGTCTAAGCAACCAGAATGTTTTGTTAGCAGTAATGTAGCTTTGTGTTGATGTCAGAGACCAGAAACCCAGTTGGGCCTCAAGGCCCTTGGCATCGCTGATAGTAAAGAGCAGGGCTGCTTTCTCTGTGTGGTTTCTTTCCAGCTTCTCTCTGCATGTTCATGCCATTGCTCTGATTCTCTATTGACTAGCCTTTCTCTGTTTTGCTCTTACAAGGGCGCTTTAATCTAAGAGTTCACAGGGTTGAAGCTAGAACTTTGGCAGTTTATCCAAGCCTAGCATTTTGTCAATGCACCGTGGAGGTTGGCCTTCTCAGTGGTTCCTGACTGTGGGTCACCAGCGTTTGGGGATGGAATGACCCTTCCTCAGGAGTCACCCAATACCATCTGCATATTGTATATTTACGCTATGATTAATGACAGTAGCAAAATCACAGTTCTGAAGTAGCAGCGAAAATAATTTTATGATTGGGGTCACTGAAACACGAGGAACTGTATTGAAGGGTCACAGCCTTAGGAAGGTTGAGAACCACTTAAAGCTTAAGTGCTCTCACTGTCAGAATTTGGAAATAATGGAGTTGACTCTAAAACAACAACAAAGTCACTGGCAACTTTGTAGATAAGAAGGAGGCCCTGTTCTAGTAGCGTCTGAGAAGTCTGAGATTAAAGAAGTCTGAGACGCCACTTAAAAAAATCTGTGTGATTAGTGTACTGGCTGGTTCTGTGTGTCAAGTTGACACAAGCTGGCGTTATCACAGAGAAAGGAGCCTCCCTTGAGGAAATGCCTCCATGAGATCCTTCTGTAAGGCATTTCCTCAACTAGTGATCAAGCAGGGAGGGCCCACTGTGGGTGGTGCTGGTAGTCCTGGGTTCTATAAGAAAGCAAGCTGAGCAAGCCAGGGGAAGCAAGCCAGTAAGTAGCATTCCTCCATGGCCTCTGCATCAGCTCCTGCTTCCTGGCCTGCTTGAGTTCCTGTCCTGACTTCCTTGGTGATGAACAGCAATGTGGAAAGTGTAAGCTGAATAAACCCTTTCCTCCCCAACTTGCTTTTTGGTCATGCTGTTTGTGCAGGAATAGAAACCCTGACTGAGACAGTTAGCATCAGTGTGCAGGTTGTCCTAGGACAGATGGATTATGATAATCAGGATGAGAAGGGAATCTTGGAGTTGATTTGTAGCTAGTGTATGCACTCTCCACACACAGGCAAATGCCTTTTTTTTTTAAAAAAAAAATCCTTTCATTCATTTCTTCCTCTCCTAAGATATAGGTGACTGAATTGTCTGCCTCTTACCTTCATGTCCTTCAGTCCTTACTCGAGACTCCCTGGCTTCACCTCAAAGCTATTACTGCAGAGAGAAAGTCCATGCTACTAGTCCAGCAGTTCCCTACCAAACAGACTGCTCTCCAGGACAGCTTCTACGTGGACATTTTAGACTTTAACATCCTGTTGTTACATTTCTTCACCGACTTCATTTTTATTCCCAGCAACTTTGTATTTTCTCTTATCATTGTGCGCTCCTCTTCTGTAGCAATGTCTCTTCCCAGACAAAAGGTATCCATAGCTGCACTTCAGTAGGCAGCTAAGGGGTGGGTGTATACGATATCTGGAAGAGCAGATTACCAGAAAAACATGAGGGAGGTGAGGAAAAACTGTGTTTGTTTTAGCAACTAGGTATGGTGGTGCATAGGTGCACTTAGAAGGCTGAAGGCAGAAGGATCAAAGCAAGTTTGACGGAGCCAGCCTGAGCCAAGTAGCAAGTTCCAGATCAGCCAGGGCTCACAGCGAGACCTCATCTATATGAACAGGCATAACTAGCTGTGCATGACAGGTAAGACCCATCAGGGGTGAAGGCTAAAGGAGGGTCTTAGGTGCAGACTGCACAGGATCTTGAGTCTCTGAAATGTCCTTACACATTTGTTGCTGTGTAAAAGCAGGATGGGTGTGGACTCATCTAAACAGTGCGGTGCAGGAAACTACCAGAAGCTTCCTTGTTTAGAAGACAGTCCTACAGTGACGGCAGCTTATCAGCAGGCCTGTGTTGGTGTTCCCGATTGGTAGACGTGATCTTCACAGAAGTCCGTACAAGCAGCTTGTACCATCTGAGTAATATCTCAAAAGAGGCTCAACTAGGGGGGCACCAAAGCCACTAGCTTTAAAACTCCATGTTCCCTCAACACATGACGTCTCTTACAGCTCCATAAACTTAGCTTCCAGGATCGTGGAAAGGATATGAATTATCATAAGAGCCCCCCAAAGCTGGGGTTTCTTTATATGAATCCAAATGCAAACTGAGTAACCTGGGAAGTCATCTTTACTAGGAGTAATGTTACCTTGAATGTAGATAATATACCTAATTCTACAGATTGCCATTGCTGGGACACAGAGCTAAGAGACTTAACTTTAAATGTTCAAGGGGAAAGGTTCGCTAACTTAAATGTCCGTAGTGAGTGTATGAGCTCGTTTGGAAGTATTCAATAGTATTTGTTTTCATTGATTTGATCTATGTGCTTAATTATTTTTAGTTATAGATGAAATATGAGATAGATGAATAGAATGTAAGGTATGATGTTGGCAGGGCAGGTGGGACCTCTAAGACATTAAAAACTCTGAATTCCATGCCAAACAATTTGGCTTTTATGACCGAGTAGGAGATTGAAAATGAATAAGAATTTTAGCTATAATGGTGTAGTCAAGAATCGTCCTTTAGAAGGTGTGATTGCCCTGTGAAGACTAGAGAGGAGAGGCTGGAGAAGGGTTACTTCATTTCTTCCTGTTATTTGTGGAAAGAAGGGCTAATCAATTGTGCATCTTACAGGACCTTAAAATTATGGAGTCTCAGCAGTCCTTCAAAGAGGCTAGACCCAGCTTGTCTTTTCTTTTTTCTTTTTTAATTCATTATATTTTCAAATGTTGGCTTTATTTTAGGTAGTTTTAAGTATTTTTGACAGTTTTGTGCATAAATACACTGTATTGTGATTACATTCACTAGCTAGTCCAAGTTATTTCTTGTCACCCCCAGACCCCATTGGAAGTTGAGAAGACCACCCTGAAGAGACTCTTGTATTTTTGAAATAGTGTTTCTCTGTGTCCTGGAACTCACTCTGTAGACCAGGCTGGCCTCAAACTCAGAGAACAACCGGTCTCTGCCTCCCAAGTGCTGGGATTAAAGGCATGCGCCACCAGTACTCAGATGAAGGGCCTCTTAAGAACATTGAGTTTAGCCTAAGATACATTTAACACTGAGAGATTCTAGTCACTGCTGATGTCCATTGATCTGCCATTTCATTCACTCCCTTGTCCAATTGTGCTTTTAGTTGGAACTATAAAACAGCTTTTTGGTGTTTTTTTTTTTTTAATTGCTATTCTTTTAAGTTTCATGTTAGGGCAAGCCAGGGAGTTGTTGAATGACATTGGCTTAGTTAACATTTGTAGTAACGAACTCATTTGTGATTATGAGCATTTGAAGACTAGTTTCTCTCTCTTTCTCCCCCTCTCCCTCCCCCTCGATCCCTCCCCCTCCTCTCCCCCTCTCACTTCCCCTCTCCCCCTCTCCCTCTCCTTCCCCCTCTCCTTCTCTCCCTCCTCTCCCCCTCTTCCTTCCCCTCTCCCCCTCCCTCTCCTTCTCCCCCTCTCCCCCTCTCCCTCCCCCTCTCCCCCCTCCCTCTCCTTCTCCCTCTCCCTTGCCCCTTCTCTCTCCCTCTCCCCCCCCTCCTTTAAAAAAAATGGACTAAGGCTTAGCATGGCAGTGCAAGCTTTTTGTCCTAGCACTTGGGAGGCAAAAGGATCTTGATGAATTCAAGGCCAGCCCGGTCTACAAAGCAAGTCCAGGACAGCCAAGGCTGTCTATAAATTAATAAATGAATGATTGAATAGGTGAAGATCAAACCCAGGGCTTTGTGCTTTCTAGGTGAGGGCTCTGTCAGTTCATCCCTATCCTCACATTCAGGTTCTAACTCACACTCATTCTCTCTGTCTCTCCCTGTGTCATCACATTTGTCTCCCCTCTGTTGTTTAAATTGTTCTTTATTCCCATTTCCTTACCAACTGTATGTTGTTCTAACATAAGCACTTGGAAAACTTGATTGATCCTGCGTCAGCTCAAGTCTGTCTGTGATTTTCCGTTATGTGTTCAGAGACCACAGACAACTTGTGTTGTGTTTGTGCCTGAAGAGTACTGATTGATTCCCTTTTTCATCTCCATTGCTGTAGAGCTTCAAGGGAACAGAAACACTTCTGGATTTGGTTCAGGTCAGTAAAAGACAAAATCACAGTTACTCACGCTGTAGCTTTTTATGACACATAAGACATTTGGGTGTCACAGCACATTTGCCAAATCATGGATCAGGCAAGAAGTTAGCCATGTTTCTCTCCATCTAGGTGGCCTCTCAGCTTCCATCCTTGTGCCCTGCAAATGTGTCTATGTGCAAACTAAGAGAAGCGTGTGCCAAGGAAACCCATTCCGTTTACCAGCTACCCAGGACTCTTCTGATTTCTTCTCCAAATGCTGAAACCTGAACTCAGGGTCTCACATGTGCTAAGCACATGTTCTTAGCGACACCTCCAGCCATAAAAGGCTATTTTTCATCTGCTAGATTGCTTGTCTCACCGTGTGGTTCTGGATCCCTGAAATTCACTCTGTAGACCAGGCTGCCCTCAGACTCACAGAGATCCGCCTGCCTCTGCCTCCAGAGTGCTGGGATTAAAGGAGTGCACAACCACGATTGGCTGACAGACTTGTTCGTCCTCTGAAATAGGATCTCACTCTGTAGTCCTGGCTGATCTGAAATTCATTAGGTGACAAAGCACAGACTGACATGGAACTCATGTCAGTCCTCCTGCCTCAGCCTCCCAACTGCTGGTATTAGAAGCATGAGTCGCCACACTTGCCTTAAAAGGGTATTTTCAAAACCAAATATTTTGTTATAATTAAGCAGTTATTATAGTATCAGCTGTGATTTTTTTTCTAGGCAAGTTTAAAAGGGAGTGGGATACGTAACAGCCAGTTCTGTGAGTTGATCTTTGTTTTCCTACCATACATTAGGACAGACGGATAATGGAAACTAGTCTGATGTATGGGTGAACACTTTGTTTCATAGGCAAACACCAAAAACTGGGAGGAAGACGGTAACAGAAGTTGAGGACTTGTGTTTGGACATTAGTGCCATTTCCTGTTTAATTGCGACTGTGAGGAATTGCATAAGTGTTTTTGTCTAAGAAGTGATACATTCTTCAAGCAGTTGAAAACTAGTCTCTCTCTCCCTCTTTCTCCCTCTTCTTTAAAAACTTGAACTAAGGCCAGGCATGGCAGCACAAGCCTTTAGTCCAGCACTTAGGAGGCAGAAGCAGGCAGATCTTGGTGAATTCAAGACCAGCCTGGTCTACAAAGCAAGGCCAGGGCAGCCAGGGCTACACTGCCTTGTTTACCGGTAGTTTAACCTGATCGCACTGGCAAACAGTTTCAGTTCAGTTTAGTGTCCTCTGCTGCACACAGAGCTTAAACAAGTCAGTCATACTCTGAGTCTGCTCCATCTTTGGCATAGTAGTGTACTGAGAACTTTTAAAAACAGAAACATTATGGGAATAGTTTTCATTTTAATCCCAGGTGCGGGATATGGGGCTGCTTCAGATTGTCCACAGCAGGTGACTATGATTTGCCTCGTGCTCTTCACAGGGCTGCATGCTTTGCCAGCTGCAGATAGTTTCTGTGATTGTGTGATGTTTGGGATTCTGGGGACTTTTCCAAGGGTATATAAGTAGGGCCCAAGAGGTTAGTTGTTGTGGGTTGTGGTTTATTAAATAGTTGTGTACAAAGAGGAAACAAGAAGAAATTAGATGTCCTGAGAACAAAGATCAAACTTGCCTCATGGAACACAGGGAGTGGTCTAATGATAGTGATGCCCCTTTTCCCTCTAGCCATTTTTTTCTCTCCTTTCTGTGTTGGGGGATTGAAAGGGTGGAAGAAAAGGGGCAGAAAAGGCTGGAAGAAGGAAGAGCCCACAGAGTAGCCAAGGACTGATTACACAGTAGGGTTTATAACTACCTGCCCATGGAGTAGCTGTGAGCAGCAAGTGACACTGTTTTCAAAGCAAGTGGCAGCATAATCCACTTGAAATCCAAAGCATGGAACCCTCAACTCACCAGAGCCCAGTCAGCCTCGCTTGAGCAGCTGCATCTGTCAGATAGGGAGGGGACGCCTGTTCTCTAGGTGTTACAACAGGTCATGTCTTACCCACACACATGCACTCTAGGCAACAGGCTTAGGAGACAGTTGTAGTCACACTAAGAAACAAGGGAGTGAGTTGCCCAAAGTGACTGGTTTAGCTATCGACCCAGACTCTGTCTACCATTAAGTGATAATGTCAGAAAATAACAGTCTGAGCTGACTCCCTGCTTCAGCCTACTGACCTCTAGGAAACGTGTGCATGGATCCTGGGGGCCCAGGGATCACCAGGCTCCTGTGGCTGCTCCTGAGTAGATGCACACCCTCCTCCCCTAGCCGCGCAGTTGGGTACACACTTAAGCTGATTGTGTTCATTCACAAGCTCGTCTTTAGTAGCTGCAAAGTTAGAGTAATGGTAACATCAGTAAACATCTAAATTAATGACTGTAAAGAGAATTCCATAAAAAAAATTAAGTTGAGTGCTTTGAGATGTTTCAGTATAAATGAGCTGTTTGAAGTTTGCTGTCAAATTTAATGAAGGCTAGATAATTATAAATGATGAAGAGAAAAGTCATCAAAGCCCCAAGTTGTCCCTGTCAAAGACCATGAACAAGCTGCCTGGTCAAAAGAATAAGGTGCTCAGACGAGAATACAAATGGACTACATCACTAAGTGCATTGTCTCCATTAAAGAAGCATTGAGTTTAATTTATTGTCTGACATGAGATTTTTTTTTTCATAATGACCAGGTTGTTCTGTATTCAGATTCTTTCATAAATGCTTTTAAGTTCTCCATTATACAAACCATAAGTAAAAATCATACATAATAGATCATATGCGGCTTATGCAATAAGACCACTCTCAGTATGAGATGAATATTGAATGCAAGGCATTAGTTCTATACAAAAAGACTAGTGAATGAGTGTGCATTTACACATTCAAATTAAGACAATGTCATTAATGGCACATAAATGTAGCTTTATGATAGCTGACGTTTTCATTTAAAGCATTAGCCATCAGCTTCAGCTGGTAAGGGAGCTTGCCCTCTACTAAGGGCTTCAGATCGACCAGTAGTCTACCACTGACCTCGGCAACTGTCTTAGTTTATTCCTGCATGCCTTGAGTGTCTTTATCCTACTATTCTGCAATTCTTTGTGATGCATTTATTTTTATGTGTATCGGTGTTTTGCCTGCACACATGTGTGTGTACCACACTGAAAGCCTGATGCCTAACAAGGTCAGAAGAAGGCATTGGGTCACTGGAACTGGAGTTACAGACAGAGGTAGTGAGCCATTGTGAACTGAACCCAAGTCCTCTGGAAGAGCATTGCGTGCTCTGAACCACTGAGCCATTTCTCCATCCCTTGTATTGCAACTTTTAAATTAAATACCAGCTCCTGAATTATAGATGCTTTGAAAGCTATAATCCTTTCTGTCATCGTCATAGGAAACGTATTAAATAAGCAATTTTGGTAATTGAGCAACTATTATGGGATATGACAGCATCATATGGCATGATGGCATAATTTAGTTTTAAGGTTAAAGTTTCTTTCACTTCCATTTCCACCCTAACCTTATAGTTATGTGTTACAGTGCTTTTATTTGGGTAAATCCCTTGTTAGATGGGCCTAACCATGAAGCCACACTTTGTTTTTCAGTCTCTCTCAGGGCTCTTAACTGCTGAGCTTTTGATGTGCCAGGGAGCTTATAAAACCAAATCCCTTAGAACTAAAAGTTCATATTTATTTTATTTTTTTATTTACTGATTAAATGAGAAATATCCCCCAATTATTTTTAACAGGGGTGATTTATCACTGTAATATTAATCTTAATTTGGGGTTTCAAAGGTATCTGGACACAGGCCTGTAATTCCAGCACACGAGAGGAAGAAGGAGGACAGTTGTGAGTTTAGGGCCTCCTTAGGCTACACAGAAAGTTGAAGGGCACTTTCACTTTCATGGTAAGGTGTTTTGTCAAAAACCAAGGGCTGGGGATGCAGACCATTAGCAGAGGATTTGCCTGGTGTGTGCAAGGCCCTGGGTTCAATCCCAGCCCTGCAGCAAAACAAAAAGCACATAATGAAGCTTTTATTTCTTAAATCAGTTAATCTTTAAAGATAAGCTGGTTCTACTATAGATCCCTATCATATGTATCCATTTGGCTGTTGTATTAGTTTCTGTTCTTTGCTGTGATAGAATACCATGACAAATCTTTCTGGGCTTATGGTTCCAGAGGAATAGGAATTTATCATGGCAGGGAGGTGTGGCACCAATCGGCAGGCAGGAACTGAAAGCTGGGAACTCACATCTTGGACCACAGGCAGGAAGCAGAGGAAGTGAACTGGAAATGATGCAGGCCTTTTAATCTAAAGCTCGAGTCCAGTGATGTGCTTCCTCCAGCAAGATTGTGCCACATAAACATCCCCAAACAGTTCCTCCATCTGCTGATGGAACCAAGTGAACAGGAGGTAGCAACCACTTTAGACTTGCACATTTGTGCATTCGAGGATGGGAGAGAAACCCAACCAAAACTCAGGGGCTTCCACCTCTGTCAAATTTCTAGAAGGCCAGTGCTGTGAGGTATGCAGAGATGTTCCTTCTAAGGTGAAAGATAAGTCGTTAAACTTGGCCCCTCCCACCACCAAGAAAGCAGCACAGTGTTTAGTGGGTCTCTCTGGATTCTGGAGGCAGCACACACTAAGTGCCTCAGAAAGCTGCTAGCCATGGATGGTGCCTGGAACAGGAAAAGACTCTTCAGCAGGCCCAGGCTGTTGTACAGACTGCTCCATCCAAGAGACCTACTGGTACCTGCCATGTCACAGGCAGATAGGAATGCTGTTCAGAGTCACTGGCAAGCCCCATAGGTGAATCAAAACAGAGACCCTTGGGATTTTGGAGCAAAGCTTTATCACCGTCTGCTGAAGGGAACCATTTGAGGATCAGCTCTTAGCCAGCTATTGAGCTGTAGAAACAGCATTCGACAATGAGACCTAAGCTGTCCACCATGAGCTAGGGTATTATCTGACCCACCAAGCCATAAAGTAGGGTGTGCTCAGCAACAACCCATTACCAAATGGAAGTGATATACATGATAGGGCCAAGGTGGGTTCTGAGGGCACCAACAAGCTACATGAAGAAGCTTCCTAAATGTCTCTTCTACTCCTGATGCAATGCATCTGCTCCCAAGAATGCACCATGGCCTCATGGGATGTGCCCTACCGTGATTAACTAAGGAAGAGAAGACTAGGGCCCGGCTGGCTCTGTACAATGTGCAGGCACCAATCAGAAGGTTAAACATGGGCTCAACAACATGGGCTTCTGCTCAACGAAGCTGACTTGGCTCTAGCTGCTCTTGAGTACCAGATATACCAGCAGCAGAGGCCAACACAGAGCCCCTATGTCACCATTCCCCAGGATGACCAACCTGCAACCAACTGGCAAGGTTTCTACATTGAACAACTTTTGTGGGAAGGGCAATGTTTAGTCCTTCCTGGAATAGATGCTTATTCTTGTTATGGCTTTGCCTTTCCTGCATGTACTGCCTCTGCCCAAACCACCATCTATGGACTTAGAGAATGCTTTATCCGCTATCCTAGCATTCCACATAGCATCACTTCTGACCACAGCCAGAGAAGTGTGACATTAGGGCCATGCTCATGGAATCCCCTGGTCTTACTGTGTTCCCTAACACCCTAAAAAAGTTGCCTTGGTAGAATGGCAGAATGACCTTCTAATGACTCACTTACAGGGGCAATAAGGTGGCAGCAACCTGGCATGAAGCATGGTTCTCCAAAAGATAGTATATGTTCTGAATCAGTGTGTGATATATGGTACAGTTTCTCTCATGGCCAGGATTCATAGGTCCTGGGACCAAGGCATGGGAATAAGGATGGGTCCGCTCACTATCATCCCTAGTGACTACTGGGAAAATTTTGTTTCCTGTTCCGGTGACCTTAACTTCTGCTGGCCTAGACGTTTTGGTTCCAGACAGGTGAGCACTTCTTCCAGAAGGTAAAACAAACATTCCATTGCACAGGAAACTAACACCCCCCCCCCCACCGCCACTTCTGAGCTTCTGATGCTGGAAGCCAACAGGCTAAGAAAGGAGTAAGCAGTGTTAGGGGAGGTGACTGAAGCAAGGAAGATGTGTCTGAAGTACAGGAGATCCTTTAGGGTGTCTGTTGTGCTACCATGTCCTGTGATTAAAGTCAGTGGGAAACTACCACGTAATGCATGCAGAACAGCAAAGGGATCCTTCCAGAATGAAGGCATTGTTCTATTCTCCAGAGAAGGAGCCAAGACCTGCTGAGGTGAAGGGTGGAGGAAGCGAAGAGCAGGCAGTAGAGGAAGGTAGTTATAAATACCAGCTAAGGCCAGCAGAAATAAGCTATAACTGACATGAGACTGTTTGTTCTATGTTTTGTTAAAAACACATTTGTGAATATATGCATACATTAAGACAATATTTGTGTTTTCCTTTATTTCTTTTTTCCCCTCTATTTATTGTATAATGTAACATCAATAGAGAAAATATCAGTGGTTAAATGTTTTAAGTCTATATTATCATATTTAAGAGGGTTTTGTTGTTGTCGTTTAGAGACAGGTTCTCACTATGTAGCCCTGGCTGTCCTGGAACTCACAGAGACCTGTCGGTCTGTTTCCTGAGTGCTGGAGTTGAAGGTGTGTCACTATGGCTGACTGCCATATTTAAGTTTTGAGAGACTGAAAGACTAAGCATTCTTCAAGGGGCTTTGCTACCTGTTCTAAAGCACATGCTGCCTCTGCCGTTGTTCATGGGATGAATCATCATGTCATGCTAGGCAAAGTATGTCCTGTTACTGTTTTCATTGGAAATTTATCATCATGGCATAAGATGTGATTTGTGTCAACTTGGCAAGTGGTAGACTTGTGATAGCTAGTCTTAGTTGTCAACTTGCCTATATATGGAATCAACTAAAAGGCAGGCTTCTGAGCGCAGCTGTGAAAGATTTTCTTGATCAGATTTTCTGAAGCCAGAAGAGCAGCCTAGATAAATGGACATAGGAGAAAGTCCGTTTGCTTTGGGAGTATTTGCCCTCACTTTTGCTGCCAAGTCTTTCTGTCCCTTTGCTCTGGTATTTCTTCACTGGTATTAGAGCCTATTTCTGGATTCCAGCATAGCCTGAAGACCAGCAGCTCTCCCGCACTCCAGCACCAGACAGACTACTGAGACATCTAACCTTGTAGACTGCATAAATCCCAGGTTCCCAGTCTTTCCAGATCACATTCTGCAAACTTTTCTAATGAATTCCCTTTAATATGTGTATATTCATCCTATCAGTTCTGATTCTTTAGAGAACCCTGGCTGATGCAGTTGCTACATTTATAATTAAAATAAGCAACACTTGGTCGTTCCAAATCTGCCTCCCAGTTTCCTTGTCTTCGGCATCCTTTTTCCCAACCATGCAGGCCTGAAAATACTGTTTTTTTTTTTTTAACTTCCTCTTGATTAGCCACAAACATCTTAAGCCAGTCTCTATAATACTATGTTTTTAACATTCATCTCCCTTTCAAATCTTGTTGTTTGCTTCCGAGTTTAAACTGCTTCTCACATTGTCATGGTCTGTTTTCTCTGCTCACTGCATCTTCCCTCTGAAAACCATTTTCACCATTCTCAAAATCATCTTGAGGTCTGTCTCTAAATCATCTCCTTAGATCCTAGTCCTTACCCAGCTGCAGGACCCATTCTTTGATTAGTCAGTATTCAGTAAGCCATTCATGTGAGATCACCTTCCGCTTGACTTTTTCCCATTTATTTATTTGCTTACTTATTAATTCACTTTATATCCCAACTGCAGCTCCCCCATCTCTTCTCCCCTTCATCTCTGCGAAGGGGGTGCCCCCCATCAACCCACCATGGCACCTCAAGTCACTGCAGGTCTAGGCACATCTTTTCCCACTGAGGCCAGACACGACAGCCCAGTTAGAGGAACAAGATCTGAATGTATTTTGTCAAATTAAACATCAGACTTTTTATACAGAAAACAATAAAAAAGTTGGGTGACATACTTGCAAGGTACAAAGAAGTTACTAGATTTTTTACATACAACAGAAAAATACAAACACAAAAGGTCTAACAGGAACCACCTGGGATAGAATTTATTGTTAACAACTGGGATCAACAAGGGCTCTACCTAAGATTTACTTAATCTTAAAAGCCAGGGTCAAGGGCTTCGTGCCCTTGCCATAGTTCCTATTTTAGTCTATTGTATAGTCCACCTTCCCCCTAGGCCATTGTAAATACGTGTGTGTGTGTGTGTGTGTGTGTGTGTATGGGTGTAACTTAACTATAGTCTTAGAAGCCAGGTGTGAAGTCTTTACTCTCCTAGGACAAGGACTTTCACACCCAAGTCATGGTTCTATGGTCAAAAACGTCATTCTTTCTTAGTGATGGTAAATTCCTGTAAAAAACAGTGACCTAACTTTTACTCAAAGTGATAGTATAATACCAGGGGCAATACTAAATTCCAAGCCCAAGGTCTTACTCAAAGACCTTCTAAGACTGTTAAAACACTGGCTTTAACTATGTCAAAATTCAATCTTAAAAGGCACTTATAATAGGGTAATACTAAAAGAGAGCACGTAGATCCATACACTAAACTAACTCGAAAATAAAAAATTAATGTATAGGTTAGAAAAAACGCCAGACACCAAGAACAAGTTTCTGTGAAACTCTTTTGCCTCATGAGTAGCTTTCAAGCCTTAGCCTGTCACGCTAACTCAACTAGAGAGCGTGTAACAAAGATCCACAGGCAGGCAACAGAGTCAGGGTCAGTCGCTGTTCAGTTGTTGGGGAACCCACATGAAGACGAAGCTACACATCTGCTACATATGTATAGGGGGCCTAGGCCCATCATGCTCTTTGATTGATGGTTCAATCTCTGGGAGCTCCCAAGGAATCAGGTTAGTTGACTGTTTGTCTTGAGATTTTTATTATAATGATTTACTGTGTAAGCTAGAGACCAGATATTAGTGATTTAAATGATTGGCTCAAACCAGAGCTAAAAACAAGACAACAAAGATGGGAAAATAACACAGAAACTCTATTCCACATCTAAGGCCTGGGCATGGAAGACCCCAGATGCAGAGCTCCAAATGCCACCCCTCCAAGTGTGGTCACCGCACTCTGTCTTAATGACATGTTCTTGCTTTCATTGTAATACTGGGTAGAGACAGAAAGTCACAGTCTGACTGTTGAACAGATTTAAAGCAGCTGTTTCAGACAGGTCCTTAATTACTTTTTGAAAAATGTATTCATAATAGACTCATTATCTGTTTTAAACAATATACCAATGTCGGTATCTCAAGTTTAACTTGCAGGAAAGCAAAGCTATTGAAGTAAAAAGAGGTACAAAGTTTAATCCGTTTGATGAAGGTGTAATACCTCAAGAATGAAATAGGAAAAAAGATGTTTGTATAACGTCATGCTGTGACTTCCCCCACAAGTTGAAAGTCTTTAAAAGATTTTGTCATCAAAGGTAAATGTTTCTCTCATATTTTTAAAATAATAGGTTGTTGATTTACCTTAGAGTTGAAATATGCAGCTTAGACACATGCTTCTGTTGTGTTTGCTGGGTTCATTCACTGGAGATCTGTTTATCGGCAGGATTCCTTGCCACGTGCTTGGGCCATAGTGATGAATCCAGACAAAAAGTTCTACTGGGAGTTACCTTATAGACTATAAACAAAGAGCAATGCCAGGCAGTAGTGAGCACCTTGGACGAAATAGGAAAGTTGGGGGGTGGGGCTTAAGGGATTGAAATTACGCACATAGATTAATTAGTGAAGCCCATTCTGATCATTCAACACTAAGGTGTATCAGGGAAAGTCCTTGTGATTGAACCTAGTGTCTTCTATATGCCCAGCCAGTGATCAACTCCTGAGCCCTTCCTCCAGCCTAGTGAGTGCTTCTCTCCAGACCTGGATGTTTGGTCGAAACAGTCTTATGTTGTGGAGTAAAAGCCGATGGGTCAGAAACAAAAGTATTATTCACAGAAATGCTTGCCAGCTGGGTGTAATGGTGCACACCTTTAATCCCAGCACTAAGGGGGACATGGAGCTCAGGGGGTTAGAAGCCAGCCTGGTCTACATACTGAGTTCCTCGTCATCGAGGGCTACATAGTGAGACCCTGTCTCATGAACAAACAAATGCTGATTTTTCATGGCCTAGTAACAGTAGTGCTCAGCCTATCATAAAGGGAATATGAGAGATGTAATAGCTTCCACAAAGAGGGGAGATGAGTTAAGATGGGAAGAATACAGAGGAAGAGACCTTAAACATCCATTTTGATATCTGAAAAATAAATTAAAATGAAAAGCCACTCACCGTTACTCATAATCAAATGTAATGTAAAAACAAAACTCTATATATCCCACAAAAAAAGACCAAGAGTAAAAGGCCTGATGGACTGGAGATGTGGCTCAGGGGTAACCTGTGTGCAGTGTTCTTTAGAGAACCTGAGTTCAATTCCCAGGACCCATGGCAGGCTTCTTACCAGCACCTTAACTCCAGCTCCAAGGAGTCTGACACCCTCTTCTGTTCTCTGCAGACACTGCACGCACATACATATTCACACAGTTAAAAAAAAAATAAATCTTAAAAAAAAAGACTGATATTGCCAGTGTTGACTGGATAGAAGGAGTTTTCAGGCACTGCTTTAGGTGTGTGAACTGATGGCAAAGGCCAGAGTGGAGCACATGTGTTCCTATAAAGTAATAGCCCCCAGATACCCACATAACTGTGATGATATACAAGAGTGTACATAGCAGCAGTATTGACAAATGTTTAAAACCAGGAACAACTCAATGGTCTTGTCACCAACAGAAGGGATTTTAGTGGCCATACACACGTATGTATGTAACATATATTGCATATGCACATTATATATATAATATGTATGTATATGTATGTGTGTTTGGAATATCATAGTTCATATATTCATCAAGTGGCTCAGACAACTGACTGTTTTTGGAGGCAGTGGGAGAAATTGAACCTTCACATGTGCTAAACTTCCAGCCCTAGTCTATGAATTAATTTTAGGACACTAATGAACAGAAGAATATGTTTTTGAAAAGGAGCCTATGCCAAAGGTTGTGGCTCCCTTTGGGAAGGAGCATGAACTGTTTGTCATTGTCCCTGGACCTTAGTGAAAATTACATGGTTGGTTCCTGTCATGAAAATACGTTGTGCTTTCTACTTGTGATTTAAACTCTTGTTACTCTAGCATGCCCCTAAAGGTACAAAAGCTAGCTGCTGTTCATCCAGAAATTGACTAGAAAAAAATCTAAAACAAGACCAATACCTTCTAAAAATGTATAATATATAGCAAGGCTCTCCTTGATGGTAAAACAAAGACAAATGACCTAGGAAAAAAATAGATGTAGCCAGTTCAGGAATGGTCAGTGGGCCTATAAAAATGTGCTCAAGGCCAGACATCCTCTAGAGCCAAAAGAATTACAGCCTCATTGCCAGTGTCAGGCCTGCGGAAGGAGGTGAGAAGAGGGTAGTTCTTTTCTGTTGAAATGTGGATTTGAGGAAAGTTAAACTACTCAAATTTGAAGTGTGTATACCTTCAATGCAGCGATTCTCCTGGGAACTAAGCTGTGTCAACGTAAGAGCCTCCCAAGACACTTACTTCAGTGTTGCCCTTAGTAGCAAACAAACACTTGAAAACAACTCAAAGCCTATTATTTGCAAGATGGGTGCTGTTGGTTTGGTTTGGTTTGGTTTGGTCTGGTCTGGTCTGGTCTGGTCTGGTCTGGTCTGATTTGGTCTGATCTGGTCTGATCTGGTCTGGTCTGGTTTGGTTTTGTTTGGTGTGAGACACACTCTCACAATATAGACAAGCCTGGCTTGGTACTTGAGATGTGACCCAGACTGGCCTCAAACTCATGGCAGTGATCCTGTTTCAGCTTCCTTAGTTCTGAAATGTACGGTCTGAACCACCATGCACACCTCATAGAGAGTAATGAACTGTTTACAACTATGAAATGTCATGAAACTGTTTAAGAGGTTTATTAGTTAGTGTGCCCATGTGTGTATGAAATTGTATAAGCAAAGCAACATGCAGAGTTAGAGAGATGGCTGAGTGGTTAAGAGCACTTGTTATTCCCTTCCAGAGGACTAAGTTCAGTTCCCAGACCCAGGTAGGGTGGTGGTTCACAACATCTGAAACCTTTGGCCTCTGAGGGCACCTGCACTCAAATGTGCATCCAGTCACATACACATACACATACATACACACACACATACACACACATACACACACACATACACACACACACATACACACACACACACACACACACACACATACACATACACACACATACATACACACATACACACACACATACATACACATATACATACACACATACACACACACATACACACACACACATACACACACATACACACACACACACACACATACACACATACACATAACAAAATATTCTCAAAAAGAAAAGAAAAATGTTCAAATTGTATGTATAGTATGATCTTTCTTCTAGCAACAATCAAAATTCTTATAAATGTGTGAAAGTGGCATTATGAGTGAGAGAGGGGTGAATTAAGTTCTGGTCACAATGGCAGCAGTTAACTGCTGCAGTTTGTCCTTCTGCAACCCAATCCTGGTGTCCCTTTCAAACCATGGAGCCTGTCTGATAGCCTGCTCAGAACAGCTACTATTGTAAGCAGGTATACATTCAATGTATAGCCCAATTTTCTGATAAAAGGCCCTTTGAATCCTTTTAGCAGGAGGGGTGTGACCTCATAGTTTAACATCCATGGCTCCTTAAGTCTGAATTTCTCCTGATGGAGAATTACTTTTGAGAAATGAATGGCTCATGTCTCAGAGGTCCTTAATGAAAGCCACTGTTGAGTTCAGGTTTCAATGACTCACCAGACAAGATAACAATCAAACCACTTCTAGCTATAAAAAACAGTATTTCCTGGAATTCGAAGCACTGGCGAGTGTTCTCACATTGATTCAATTCAATTTAAAATTTCACATATATAAATTCATATTTATTAAAATTTATTTTGTGGAGAGATGGCTCACTGGTAAGAATGCTTGCTTGGTAAGCACAGGGACTTCGTTGGGATCCCCAGCAGCCATGTAAAACGCTGAGCATGACTGTAGGCGTCATACCTGGAACAGTGGCACTGGGCAGGAGGACGGGCACAGATTCCCAAGAGCTCCCTGGCCAGCCAGCTAGCTGGGTCAGTGAGAGACCCTGTCTTAATCAGTAATGGAGCATGGCAGAGAGAGACACCTGCTGTTTAGCTCTGGCCTGCACATGTGCACCACACACACACACACACACACACACACACACACACACACACACACACACACACGACACACAAATTGTTCTTTTTGTAACAGTTCATGATCCTTTCCTTTGTCAGCATATAAGTTTAAAAACATCTCTGAGAGCTCTAAGATGTCCGTGATCTCTCCTTTGCGTCCTTTGTGTAGAAGTAGTTGGCAGGGTCTTTTTGAATCTTTGCGTCCTTTGTGTAGAAGTAGTTGGCAGGGTCTTTTTGAATGAATTGAAGGTAAAGTCCGTATGCACCACTGCTGTGACATTTCCCACTGTGGCAGTGTATACTGTGCTTTGCCAAGATGTCATCTTTGGCACCTGTCCTCTCAAGGCTTACAGCACTCTCTGGTCATCCCAGATGCTGACAGCTACATCTCCAGTGTGCAGAAACTTTTGTCAGGAAGGAGATTTGCTGCCCGCATCAGGAACCACAAGCGCAGAGAAATGGAGGAGTTGTTTGTAAGTATAACCTTGAGAGAGGAGTAGGGTTGACAGCCAGGGGGACTGGAACTCAAACAGCCTTGTAGAAGAGGGCATGACATCATATGGACTCAGTGATGTAATAGTTGTCTGACATAGGTGAGAGCAGACCCAAGGGTGTCACTTCACCGCTTGCATGCTCCCACCACACTAAAGCTCCAAAGCGTCGATCTCCCAGGCACCCTACTTGGTGTCACCTTGACTTTGTGCTCAGGACGTTTTGTCTCCTTCCTTCACCTAACTTTCTCCTGTTCTTAAAGTTAAGCAGGTATGGCTAGCTGACGGAACCCCTCCTTGTCAGTGTTCCATTCCTACCCAGGCGCTAAGGGAGCTGATTGGAGGTCCCCCACAGTGCCAGTACAGAGCTCTGCGCGGCTTTTCATGCTTCTTATTCTGTTTTTTCTGAACAGTTTTTAGTTCTAGGGGCCACATGAGGTTAAGCTACAGGCCTCATGGTATTTTTGTGCCAAAAGTCTCCAAAACAGACTTTTCAGCCAATGTCAAAACAGCTTTATGTGAAATTATTTGACAGGGGGTTCAGTACTGAACATCTAAATTCTGTTCTGCACTTTAAAATCACAAATTCTTAATATTACACTATTATAATATTTTATATTTTGACTAATCAGTGCTTTTATTCACTTCAGTGACTGTATTTATTCATTCTGGAGGTTAGACATCAGTATGTGTATATTCCTGTCTTCCACCACGCCTACTAGAATACTCAAAGTAACTCTTTAGTATTTTAAATTTTAATTTTTTTCTCCTTATCAATTTGCAGTGAGCATGTCCACAGCACTGCTCTGTCTTGTTGGCCACAGAGGCCACAGTCCAGTGCTCTCTGCAGCTAAGGAATCTTAAGCCTTGAGCCCCACCATCCCTCTCCAATAGGAAATCTAGGTGTCAAACTGGAGGAAGCAGCCCTGTTTGAATTAGAGTGAGTGATATTGGTGTCAGGGTATCCCTTTTAAAGAGTTAGTACTGACATATTTTGGTCCATTGTAGTTTTCAAACTTTTTCGTCTAGTTTTTCTCATTATCCCTTGTTCAAATGAACTCTTAACCAAGGATGTCACTGTGCATCCTGGGAGGAGAGGGAGGAGACAGGAGGATAGTGGCCACCAGTCCAGAGCCCCAGCTTAGACCCTCCTCCTCATCCCCACCCAACACAGCTCAAGAATCCTCAAATCTCATTTAAAATGCTTTTTAGAAAATGTGTTCTGTGATATGAACTAAGAACTCACCTAAGAACTTGGTTTAAAAGCAGGAACCACTGCTGGTGGAAAAGTGGTTTTTAAGTACAAAGGAAAATGCTCTGCGTTAACGGCTCTTGTTTCAGCCATAAAAGAGTTAATGCACCGAGCAATAAAGGCTGCGATTTGATTCTGCAGCGGGGATAGTGCTCTCAGTCTCTGTCATTTGTGGTTCAGAGAAGGGGGTGGTGTTCTGCATTTGAAAGGACTTTAATGAATGCTGTCAGTGTTTGTGCGAGTCCAGGGTCTGGATGGGAAGGGGAGCAGGGAAAGTGCTGGGGCTGCTTCAGGATAGGTGGATCAGAGTTTGCTCCGATCGAGCGGAGTGTTCCACCGCGTTCATCTTTATTCATTACCCTTTGTTCTTCATAGTCTGATATATTGGGATGAAAGTAAATGGAGATATATATTTGAACGATTTGTTTTCTTTTAAAGCTATTTTTTGGGTACAGCAGGGAATATACTTCTCTTGTCTTGGTTGGATACACAAATCTGTGCGCCGTGTTTTTTGCCCGTTGCCTAGACGATCACTCGGTTTCTCTGAGGATGTCTGGTTCTCGCAAAGAGTTTGACGTGAAACAGATTTTGAAAATCAGGTGGAGGTGGTTTGGCCATCAAGCATCGTCTAACTCTTCCGTTGACAGCCAGCAGGGAGAATTTTGGAACCGAGGACAGACCGGAGCAAACGGTGGGAGAAAGTTTTTAGATCCGTGTAACCTACAATTGCCTTTGGCTTCCATTGGTTACCGAAGGTCCAGCCAACTGGATTTCCAGAATTCACCTTCTTGGCCAATGGCATCCACCTCAGATGTCCCTGCATTTGAGTTTACAGCAGAAGGCTGTGCTGGTGCACACTGGCTGGAGAGACCAGAAGTGGACGATGGCACTAGTGAAGAGGAAAATGAATCTGATTCCAGCTCGAGCAGGTTGATTATTCTCTTACTGTCAGAGACGGGGTGCGGGGTGTGTGCTCTATGCTAGTGGAGAATAACTGACTATTTACTAGCTTATCTCTGTGGTTGTCCGTACATCTGCTTCCCGTGAACTGCCTACATGAATGGCATCTTGGTATGGATACGTAGGTTTGCTAGGATTTGGGAAATGTCTCGTTAATTCTGTGAAATTTAAAGGCACCAAATAGCTTTCATTTTGAAATACCTTGCATTTCATGTATAGATCTGACACTGCCTTGAAAATAGTATGTAGCAGCAGTTTTATACGGTGTTGCCTGGCTGTATTCATCCGGCTTCTGTATTTACACTAAAACTATGAGACATTTCTACAGTATAAATCCTTGTGGTATTTTGGGTTATAATAGATTGTGGAGTCGTTTTAATTTGATAAAAATGAAAGGTTCTATAAAAAGAGATACACTGTAGTTCCCAATTTTTGACACCATTTTAGTTGTCAATACTGTTTTTCTGTGGTTATGTCTTTGTCCTGTGGATGTTGCAGCTCTGCAGACTAAGACAGAGAATACTAAGTAATGTATGTGTCTCTCTCAAGGATAGCACCACCGATTCCTGTTACCCCCACTTTCCACTGAAATTCACGCTGTTTAAGGAAAAGAAAGATAATCTTTTAGTAAAGTTTAAGAGAACATGGTGTCGGGAGTGCTAGATGTGGTCAGCCAGTCAAAAAGATGATAAGGAAAATGAGTTGGAAGGAATGCAATAAAGCAAAGAATTGATAATTTCATGATGATTTTGTTCCTCCTTCCTGGCACCTTCTTATCTTTAGGATGGATTTTCTTGGTCCGCTTTCCATGCTGTGTAACAAGTTAAAGTCGACTTTCTGATACATCTTCATTGTAGAATATTTCTAAATACTTAAAGACACAAACACCTACTCATTTGACATTCAATTACTTTTTGCTCTTTGAAATTAGTTTGCAGGTTTTGATTATTATAATCTCTAGGTTGGCTATTGTAAGTGTAGGTAGGCATCCTGAAGAATTCGGGTCGAATGGACTCATAGATTCAAGTGTCTCATGCTTGGAAATCCTCGCCCTTTCTCTTCCTCTAACCTTCAGAACATGGAATTCTGACCTGTGGGAGGATAGAAACATAGACTGTCATCTGTAGCCTGTATAACTGAGAGAGGGGAGAATCTTTACTTAGGTAAATAGCATATTTAATTTAAAAAAAATGTTATTACTTCATGACTTGCCTTTATTGTAAGGGAAAAGGAGCCATGAATAATTTTAATATTGAGATTAACTCAACAAACATGATCCTATTATATATTGGGACTTTTGCCATAAAGAAAACTAATTTTTAATTTTTTTTTACCAATTTCTGTGTGAAAATAAATTTTTCCATTTGAAAAATCAATATATTAAGAATATTTAAATAGTGTTAAAAAACAAAACATTCACTTCTTTACCAGCTTAGGTCATAAAACTATTAACATCTATCTACTACCCAATTATGTGATAATAACATTTATGCACATGTCTAATATAGAGAAAATTTACACATACTTCCTTATATCATAGATAGTTAACATAACCAATGAATATTAAATTTTAACCCTCTTTTGCGTGTACACTGAAATATTTTGGTGAGGTGTTAGTAATGAGAGAAAATATTTTTGTTCTGACTCAGAGATAGTTATTGTATAGTCCTCAAGAATCTTGCATTGATATTTTTACTTATAGGAATATAAAATTAAAATGCTCATCAAGGACATGGTGAACGATGGGAGTAGACATGTCACATCCTCAGAGACCTAATTAAAAAAAAAAACTATGTGTACAGTAAAACATAATATAAGTAAATCTCTGATTTGTAGATAGGAGGGGCCATTCAAGAGCTTATTCTTGATGGTTTAACATTTCAATATTATTGCAAAAAAAAAAAAGATCTATAGTTTAGTGTGTGCTTGTCCCTCACATCTCCATGTCATCCTATGTTGAATGTATCCAATCTTTATGCCTCTGTCAATCCTCTGGCTGACACTTTAACCTTTGTCACAGGGAGAAATTTGTCACCCTCAGCATTTTAAACAGCCAAAGTTCCTAAGTGAGTGTCCTTTTACTATAAGCAAATTGAAGCCCATTAATACTGTTGTCAAATCCCAGCACTTGAGAAGCAGAGGCAGGTGGATTTCTGAGTTCGAGGCCAGCCTGGTCTACAAAGTGAGTTCCAGGACAGCCAGGGCTATACAGAGAAACCCTGTCTTGAAAAAACAAAAAACAAAAAACCCCAAACAAACAAACAAACAAACAAATACTGTTGTCAAAGAAGTTACAGTGACATTTATCAGATTTGTATACATAACTTGGAACAATTCTTTTTATATATATTTGCAAATGATGAGCTAGAAACCTAAGCATGTTATAAATTAATATCTGAATATATTAAAGATACAGTGAAGATGCACGTATAACATACTGATTTCTTCTTAGGAGCAGTCATCAAGACAGATATCAGAACTTAAACAGAACTTTTGGTTTTTTAGGTTAGGAGAAGGACAGCCGAGTGGTTTTGCATCATCAGAATGCTAACAGCCATCATGGATGTGGGCAGCTGAAGGACTGTATTGTCAGCTGTTATCTAGCTGAAAGGCCTGCCCAAGCATTGGCCTCTGACCGCGTTCACTGCCACTTCGCTGAACCATGGAAACATCTCTCAGCTTTTAGCTTGACTCTATAGCCTAGCTGTACTTCCTCTGTGGGTCAACTTTGGTACTAAAATATAAACTTTGTTTTGTTTTGATATAACGTGAGCAATTTCAGACTTTAAGTGACAGAATTTTCATGTCTTCTATGAGATAGATTTCTAACATCTATCTAATTAGGCTAGTTCCTACCAGGGCCATCAAGGTAGGTGTCCATAGCTACTACCATGTAATCAAGGTATAAATGATTTACATATTATTCAACTGACTCACTGTAGAATTAGGTAATTTTTGACACACCTATTAAGTAAAGAAATCATTATTATCATTATTATTATTACTAGTATTGTTGTTGATGGTGGTTTTTTGAGACAGAGTTCCTCTGTGTAGCCCTGGCTGTCCTAGACTAGAAATCCACTTGCTTCTGCCTTGAGTACTGGGATTAAAGGCGTGTGCCGACACCTGGTGGATATTTGAACTTTTAAAGTCATTTTTACACAAAATATCATTGCAATTTAAGCTCTTCCAAAAAAGAAAAAAATATATAACTAAAGTTCCCAGAGGAACTTTACTCTTTACACAGCGCTAAGCCTTCAGCATGGTAACTTGTTTAGTATCCACAGTACTATTTCTAAAGTCACATTTTACACAGTATTTAATTTTATTTTCTGTGATGAGTGTTTGCCTGCACCTCTGTATGTGTATCATGTGTGTTACTGGTGTCCTTAAAGGACAGAAGAGGGTGCTAGAACCCCTATAACTGAATCACTTTCAAATTCTGTGTTTCACCTCTGGATATCCTAGACTCCTTCTGCCTCCCTATCCATCTCCTCTCTAAAGATATTATCTTTTTAAATGTATGTTTATTTATTTACTTATCTTGCTATTTTAATTACATTGTCCCTTCCCTTTTCTCTTTCCTAACTTTCCTATATACTACTCCTTGTTCTCTCTCAGATTTATTATATAATATATATACATATACACACACACACATACACACATACACACATACACACACACACACACACACACCCCACATTGACTTGTTACCAAATAATTTGGTCACTTAACTTTAGGAATGAGTGTGTTGATAGATCGTAGACTAAAATGATTTGTTTATCATCGATTGTCATAGACTGTCAGGAGCACAGGTGACAGGTGGACCAGTGGCCGAGGGCAGATAGGTCTCTGCCTCACGATTCATTCAGAGGCCCATAACCCTTTGCATATCTTTCTCCACCATGTAGAGAAGTATCCTCTCTGTGTGCTCAGAGCTTACTCAGCTTCCCCCTCCATTCTCATCTGAGGGAAAGACCAAAGAAAAGGCTGGGTGTGAGAGTAATGGTGCGAGTCGTGTATCTCTTATTCCATGGGTGAGGAGAACCCAGCTGTGTGGCTTCAGCTAGTTAGAAAAGAGGTTTTAAATGTACTTTCTACCTGAGTGTGGCCGTGTGTCCAGCTGAAAGTCAGTATTATAGAAACAGGAATAGACGTGGGGTTATAATAAAAAGTGCAGTGAGTAAAACCTGGGGCTAAAGAGACAGTCTTTAATGTGGGTGCTGGAGGTCTTCATGCTTGAATGGATAGCACGTCATGGTTCCATGGGTGGGGATAGGAGGGAATTCCCAAATAAAAGTGTTTTTCTTGAGAAGGTAAAGGACAACAATGCTTTTCTGTTTTGAGGGATACTGGGGATTGAGCCAAGGCCCCCACCCTTGCTCAGCAGTGTTCTGCCACTGAACTACAGTTCCAGTCCTTAAAGATAAGTCTTGAGCTGTTGATATATCTCTCTCTACACAACTGCCTTGGCTGTAGAAGGGAGAACCTGCCTGTGGCTATACCACCCTGAACGCTCCTGAACTCAAAAGCTAAGCAGGGTCAGGCCTGGCTAGCCCTTGGATGGGAGGAAGGGGAACTCCTTAAAGGAGCCCACCCTGCTTCCTCTTCTTCGTCACTTCCCTACAGATTTGCCCTATCTACCACCTGCCTTCCCACATACCCCGTGGGCCTTTCCTCCCTCCGAGTTCCAGCACTCTGCTCTGCCCAGGTGCATGCGATGCTCGGTTAAAGTCACGGTTTTCAAACTCCTACTTCTAGTTTATATCTCTGATGGGTCTGGTTTACTTTGTTTTAGGTTTTGGGGTAGAGTTTCATGAAGCCCGAGCTAGCATGCCAATCCTCCTGCCTCCACCCCTTTCGTGCTGGAATTACAAGCAGGCACCAGCAGTCCTGGCTTTTGTCTGTAGCTTGTAAATTGTAATTGCAGAATGCTATCTATAAATCCCTTATAATCTATTAAATAAATTTAGGGCATTCTTTAAGTATGCTGGACAGTATATGTAAAAAACTCAAAGACCGATAACCTACACTAATACATGTGGATTTTATTTTATACTTTTGATTATGAGTATTTGTGAAAGATGCTAAAAGGTTCATGGTGCAGTAATTGCACCTTTGCAGAGGCATAGATCCTAGCCGTCACCTGTTATGATGCAGGTGCCCCGCATCAATCACTTACACTGGGACTGAGCCAGGCAGGCTCATCGCAGCTCCAAAGCAGCTCTCTACCTACTCAAAGCATATGCAGTATAATTTCTATGAGCTACTTTTTAAAACTTTACTAAAAATAGTGACTTCGTTAAAAACAATTCTACTGTGCCAGATATGGTGGCACAGACCTTTAATCCTATTACTGGGGGCGGGGGGGGGGGGGGCGGTACAGAAGTCTGCAATCTCCATGTTTGTGGCCAGCATGATCTACTTGTGAGTTCCAGGCCAGCCACAGCTACATATGGAGATCCTGTCCCAGACAGGGGGGTGGGGGATGTGGTGAGGAGCAGTGTCATGGCACATATGGTGTATACACACGTACACATAACTGTGAAATCTGGAGAATTACACATGCTGGACCAGGTTACCAGATAGATGTTTTCTATCATATAAAACTTGAGTTCCATTTCCGGACCTTTCACTAAAGCTCCTTCCTACGCATCCCCTGGAATCCCGATGTCACAGTGCCACACCTTGGGAGTCACTATGTAAACAGTTAGTGATCTGAACCTTTTTTGTTCTCGCCTATTTTGTGTGTGTGTGTGTGTTCAGCCATTTTCTGAGTTAAATTCATTCCCTAGTTCAGTGACATAGACTAAAATTTAAACAGTTCTATACTGCCTGGAAATATCCCTCAGTGTATAATTCTTTACAGTGAAGGTCTGCCACAAATGATTTGAATAACTTCTTGCAGTTCTTTGAGATGCAATTTACCATATTAGTAATGTACTATAAAGAAAACTAAGCAGAGATGCTAGATGAAGTTCTTCTGTTATCCTGCAAGGCTCAAGCAGAGCAGAGAGATATACTTAGAATGCTCCACATCTATTCCCAGATGTTTCTGTTGTAAGTTAGGATGCCCGCGTGGGTTACTAAAGGCCATTTTAAAGAGGAAGTGTGAACTGAGTTATAAAAATTGGTAATAATGGGGATCATCTTTTAACCGACAAACCAGAGAGCGTTACATCAGCACAAGGCCTTTCATTGGCCACTGCAAAGCACCCTTTCCCACCGCTGACTTTCCCCGATTATGTACCTAACCTGTGCGGACTATGCATGAATTGTTTTATTTCATAATCTTCCTACAAGAACTGTTTTAAAATAAAATCCTGTGCATTGCTCCTATTTTGGTGGTGAAGAGGGTAAAGGGTAGAGAAATGATAACATGCCCAGTGACACACAGTGACACAGTGAGTGACACACAGTGAGTGACTGAACTGGAACTGAACCCAGGTGGGTGGGATTCTGGACCAGCACTGTGCAGTCAGACTTCATGCATTGATGAGCTTGCACGGGTCCCCACTGCCCCACCATATTAGGCATTTGAAGTGTGACTAGTCCGTCTACTAAAGAATTGAATTTTTTATTTTTATTTTTTATTTTTTGGGGTTTTTTCGAGACAGGGTTTCTGTGTGTAGCCTGGGCTGTCCTGGAACTCACTCTGTAGACCAGGCTGGCCTCAAACTCAGAAATCCGCCTGCCCCTGCCTCCCAAGTGCTGGGATTAAAGGCCTGTGCCACCACTGCCCGGCAAATTTTTTATTTTATAAAAATAAAACTGTGGGGTTTTAAATTTTGAAATGGCTTTAAAATAGCCAATTGCTATTGTATTGGGTAACAACTCTAGAACCTTCCTAAAATGCTCTCAGTCACTCTCCAGTACTCTCCAACTTAACTCTCAAAACTAAAGCCCATTGGAGAAGACAGAGCTGGAAACGTTCTCTTGTCAGTCATGTAAAGGCGCGGGTGCGCTGTGCTCTCCGTCCCGTGGAAACCTTTTTCACCCTAGCTGAGGAACTGTCATATAGGAGTGGTCTTTGGTCTGAAATCCTTCATTCTAACTCCTGCACTTAATGGAGCTTTATCCTCCCATCAACCCTTTAGTCCTTGAACTAATACTGTAGTCCTTGAACTTAGTGTAAAGGCGGGGAGGATTTCTCATTCTTTTGTGGACAGTTCGACCTGTTTGAACACCTTCTGATCCAGTACAGTAATTGGCCACTCTATGTTTCCTTGGCTGATCATGTTAGCCATTTAGGATCTCAAATGTTTTCATATGCAACGTAAGACTTAAATGACAGAATAGGTTTCTTTTAGTTATGAAAATTCTAAATAGAATAGGTTTCTTTTAGTTATGAAAATCCTATAGTAATTTGAATACATATAGTTTAATTCCTTATAGTTGAATGGATGTACAGTAAATTGTTTTTTAAGAAAGTGCTTATTAGAATTGTATTATCCGAACTGCCTTTAAAAAATAAAAGCAAATCTTACTGGGGAGGTGTGCAGCCATCGAAGCCTGTTGACGAGCTCTGCTTCTTTCTGTTCGTGCATTCTGTATGGACATAGATGTGCTTTTCCATAGACTACAAACCAGAAGCCTGCACTTCTTTTCATGCTTCAGTTGAAGTAGTGGATGTGGTTTCTATCTCTAGAAACCTGTGATTAATTGTCACATTGAAATAATCTGTTCCCTTAAGGTGGCCGCAGCTGAAGACTTGATAGCAAATAAGAAAGAAGTTTGAAGTGTTGTTCTAGGAACACGGGAGGTTTTTGTTAATGTTTATGTGTACAGTGTTGGGGTGACTCGGCAGTTAGGAGTGCTGGTTCTTCTAGAGAACTTGAGTTGGTTCACAGCACCCATATGGTGGCTCACAGATGTATGTAAGACCAGTTATAGCAGTATCTAGAATAATCTTGTGATCTGTGCACACAGAGTGCACTTATATACATTCAGGCACACACACACACACACACACACACACACAGAGAGAGAGAGAGAGAGAGAGAGAGAGAGAGAGAGAGAGAGAGAGAGAGAGTTTAAACATTTTCTTCTAGGAAACTCAGTTTACATCTATTGGAAGTAAAGACTCCATCTTTCAGATCAGTGCTTTGAACTGTAGTTCATTGTATTCTCAGCCTTTAATGCATCTACCTCCTAACCAAAGTGTCCATCAGTGGTCCTCAGCCTGTGCGAATGTTAGGAGCAGCTCATGACTTCTGAAAAACACAGTTTCTGGGTTTCACCTCAGACCAAGTGAGATGCCCCAAGTGTGCGTGATCCCCATGATACACAGATTCATCTGGGGATCCAACTCAAAATTCCCTGAAGGTTCCTGATGAGAAATAAAGTGGTCTACTAATGAACTGGACTTCTCTTGATGTCAAGTAAGACCATAACTTAGTGACAACTATTAAATAATGACTGTTCTTTTCAAATTGAATATTGATTAGTGTTTACAATCAGATGATGACCCAAACCTTTCAGCTTACTCACTGGCTAGTCATTCCTGTTCATTCCGGTGATGCCTGGGGAGTGGGGTACACACATCAGATCCCCAAGAAAGAAGTACTTCATTTACTTTGTTTTAGAGAGAATTTGTGGCTTACAAAAAATAGGATACTGTGCCTTTTCTCCTACTCTTAAGATATTAATATGTGCATGCCCCTCCCACAGAGTCATCTATGTGTGAGATAAATGCGGTCTAGCTTTCACAGGAGGAAAAGGCACTCATCAGACAGCAGTCTCTACATCCATGACCAGACTCTGTAACGCTTGGCAAGGAACTTACTGACTTCACGTCCTTTTACTCCAGCACACATACCTAGGACTCCAGTCAGTACTTTAAACTAACAACTTTTAAAATATGTATTGTTGCTTGTCTGAGTTTTTGAGGGAATCATTTACAATGCTGTTTTTGTGGCTGTGTATTTTATAGATAGCATCTATGAAAAGTAACCCATTTTTAAGTAAAGGAAAACTTTTATCTCAAACACAGTAACAATGACGCCACTAAATATATTAGGAGATACATCCATCAGTATGACTATAGCTTGGCTCTTTTTCATCTGAATAACAGCATTTACCAAAGGTAACTAAAAATGGCAACCAAAGAATATGCGTAGCTACAGCTGTTGGTGGCACCTTCACTCATGTGCTTACGAGACACAAGTACCCAAAGCATCATTGGTTTTAAAACACAAAAGTAGTAAGCAGGCATGCCTGCAACCCCAGACTTGGTACACTGCGGCAAAGATGGCTGGGATTTGAGGCGAGCCAGGGCTGTGCGGTGAGACCCTGCACAGGAAAAAGAAAAAAAAAAAAAAGACAGTGATTACCTGATACTGATTGATGGCTCTGCTTCTTACATTGCACATGAAGGGTTTAAAGGAACTTAGTGGGGAAAGGCTTTAATCACATGCTGATTTTTAAAAATGTGTGTCTTCTCTTTTCAGGACTTCCAATAGTAGTCAGACATTGTCTTCCTGCCAGGCTATGGAGCCATGCTCATCAGATGAATTCTTTCAAGCCCTTAACCATGCAGAGCAAACATTTAAAAAAATGGAAAACTACTTGAGGCACAAGCAACTGTGTGACGTCATTTTAGTCGCTGGCGACCGCAGGATTCCAGCTCACAGGTGACTGTTCTCTACTTTTCCACTGTTCTCATACATGAAGTGTTCCCTAGGTAACGTCACCCGTTACCTGTGTGGTGAGGTGAGTGAGGTACACCAGGTAACCCTCAGGCCTCAGGGCGGTGATCTGCCTCTCAGAATGTCTATGAAGAAAACTGCATGTGCGATTGCTAAATACAAATGTCTGTGTTTTCTTTTGTGGAAACACAGGCGTCAGCCTC
The DNA here is from genome assembly GCF_000001635.26 of Mus musculus. Taxonomy (NCBI): domain Eukaryota; kingdom Metazoa; phylum Chordata; class Mammalia; order Rodentia; family Muridae; genus Mus; species Mus musculus. Next base: position 65,141,661 of record NC_000071.6, read on the forward strand.
AGGTCAGTCAGCACTGTTTGCTGTAGATGTCATCCATAGCAAACAGTTTTCATGCATGTTAAATACTCATTAAGTGCTTTAAATAAGCTTGATGGAAATTAGAGTTTGTGGATAGCCAGAAGGGAAAACACACAAAAAATAGAGTTCGCAAAAATCTAAATAGTTTTTCTTTTCTCTCTTTAATGCTGTGGGTGAACCAGGCCTGCGTGCTAGCCGTGCACTCTGACCACCTAAGTTCCCTGCCCCTCAGCAAGTTGTAAAACCCCCACGTATTCCCTGATTTGTTTTCCGATCCCCACGATGGTGGCAGTGGTGACTCCTTAACACAAACAACATATTCTAAAGGTAAAAAGAACATTTTAGAAAAGAATAATTCATTTCTTCTGACGAGTTGATGTGTTCAGTTATTCATTGTTAATCACCACATTGATCACAAAGATTATTTTTATGTCTTCCAACATTAATTGACATTGTCCAAAATTTTTCATAAAACCCTTCCAAGTGGAAATGAACCCATCAGAAAGCAGGAACTTGAGTTTATAGCTGTGAGTTAGCATACATTTATTGGCAAAACCCTGTCATAAAAAGTGTGTGTTGCAAACATGGTTTCTTAGAGAGGAGATTTCAGCATTAATTTCCCAGAGGCATCTCACCGTGGCTCTGAAACAGAGCTCATCAGCTCAGCCACCAGCATGTGCTGACACCAGCGCTTGACACAGGTGACCCCTTGGGCTCTCTGCTGTCTTCTGCCCTACACTGGTTGTAGCAAAGAGGCTGCAGCTCCGGAAAGCTTGCAGTGGCTCCCCCGTCACTGAGCTGAGTGACCAGAGTACCTTTGGTGACCTGTGTGACCCAGCTTGCCATCGCCACCCTGGAACTGTCTCAGAACTCACCCTCCCTGCTCACTCCACAGGAGCCTCACAGAGTCCTCACAGAGCCCTCATGGGTTCCCGGCATGGTGGGTGTGCTCCTCTGCCCTTGGACTGAGCACTGTCCCATCCCAGGCACCTCCAGAACTAACGTCTCCACCTCCCTCAATAATAATAATTTAAAGCAACAGATCTTTGCCGGAGTGACACCATTTACCTGTGGCCTACTTTTGCCCTATAGAACTTGTCATCTTGTTATTAACTACGCCAGACTGTAACAAAAAATATAGACGTATTAATAGTTATAAAAGTTGCTAACTCCATTTTTAAGTATGTCCTACATATTCACTTCTGTCCCAAAACATTTAGGTTATTTTCAAAATTGACAAAGAAAAAATAACCTTTACATTTTTCTTTTCATATATAGCCAACTTAGTAGAAAGTGCTTCCAGCTTTTTAAAAAAGCCATCGTAAAGTGGTGTGTGCATAGCAAAATCACTTGCCTTGGCAGACCAGCAGACTGTTTCCAGTAATAGTAATTGGTTATGCAAAGGAAGGAAGGGGAGGTGAAATGATTTGTCAAATGCAGGGTGCATTTTCCAGCACCGTGTGCTCCTGTGCGCGCCAAATACAAAACGAAAAGAATGCATTTATTAATGAACATCCCGCTTTAATGTGCTCGTTGGTTGCTTCTCTGATGTCTCCTCAGACTGGTGCTGTCTTCCGTCTCAGATTATTTCGCTGCTATGTTTACTAATGATGTCAGGGAGGCGAGGCAAGAGGAAATCAAAATGGAAGGTGTGGAGCCGAATTCCTTGTGGTCCTTAATTCAGTACGCGTACACAGGTAACAGGTCGGAAATGTAAGCTGATGTCCTTTAGGTTTGTGTCATGCAATTTGATGGCAGATTTGAATTCTTTTCCTTCCTCTTCTGTTTATGTTTTTTAAACAGTCTCATATATTCAAGCTGACATTGAACTCACTATGTAGCCAAGGGTGCTCTTGAACTTCTCCTGGCCCCTACTTTTAGATTTCAGATTTCTGCTTTGAATAATAAAGTTCAGTTAATTCTGCTATGCGCATCACTACCTTTGATGACCAGAATCCTATTCTTTATTGGTTAAAATCTCTATGTTAAAACCTTTAAAATGATTATCATAATGCAGCTTTTGAATAATACATTTGTAAAGATTTTTTTTTTATAATCCTGTGTGTCTGTCTGTCTGTGGACTACTTTTTTCTTATAGAACTTACACACACACACACACAGACACGAGCGTAGCAGGTGACTGGGGACCAGAGGCCTAGGATCCCCTGGACCTGGAGTCCCAGGCTGTTGTGAGCCACCTGACATGTGCTGAGAAGAGCAACACACTAGTCCTAACCACTGAGCCATCTCCCCCCAGTCCTTTGAATGGTACCTTAAATATTTACATAAAAATAACATGACTTGGGTTTGGGGAAATGACTTGATGGGTAAGATTGGATGCTTTGCAAACAGGACCTGAGTTTAGATCTCCTGTGCCCACTTTAAACATGGGGTGTGGATATATGTACCTGTAGCCCCAGCACTGGAAGGTAAAGACAGAATGCTGCTGGCTGGACAGCCAGAGTAAAAAACTGTGAGTGCCAGTTTCAATGAAATCAAGCAAAGTAGTGGTGGAATAAGACAGCTGGTACTTTCCTCTGGCCTCCACACATGTGCACGTGTGTGCAAACACACACACTCAGACATGTAATATAGCCAAATTTTACATTTAAAATTTAAGAAATATACGTCATAGATATTAGTTACTAATTAGTGCAACATTTAAAAATTCTGAAAACAAGCCATTCATTTTTTTAAGCAGAGGTCACAAAGGGATAAAAATGATTCATATTTAATACTTCGTTTTTCTTTTTGGAATCTTAAGCCTTCAAGATCTGTAATTGTATAATGAGCTCTTATCTAGAAATCATGTCAACACCAGTTATTGTTTAAAAACAAGATTTCTGAAGCTGCCTCGTTAATGAATCTCCTTCCCTTAAGGCCGACTTGAGCTGAAGGAAGACAACATCGAGTGCTTGCTGTCCACAGCCTGCCTGCTCCAGCTCTCCCAGGTGGTGGAAGCCTGCTGCAAGTTCTTGATGAAGCAGCTCCACCCGTCCAACTGCCTGGGGATTCGGTCCTTCGCGGATGCCCAAGGCTGCACAGATCTGCATAAAGTGGCTCACAATTACACGATGGTATGTATTCTCGTGAGAATCAGAACGTCCTGCCATCTCTGGCCCACTTCTTGCCTCTGAGAGCTTAGCTACATGTCGCTCTTTTCATGTGGCTTTGACACAAGTTTTAAGGTTCAAGTTTATGACACAGCACTAAGTTGGGAAGGAAAACCAGCAAGGTGACTCCTGATGGAGAATCCTAGCGGCAGGTGGCAGGTGCGCTGCTTTTAAAAGCACACTTCCCTAAACATTCCGCTGCAGCACTCCGATGAACTGATCCGTCTCATAGTCGCCAGTGGAAACTGGTGGCGGTGGCCGTAGTGTAAGCAGTAAGATAAGGGTAAAAGGTCAAATGGGAGACCTATTTCAGATGCCCCTGATTACACACAAGTGCTTGTCACCGTGGGAAGACAATGCCCCTACTAACTACAGTGAATTGTGTGTTCAAATAAATCAGAGGAAGTTCTGAGTCAGCGTCTGAGAGATAGTGGAATGTGGATTGATCTAGGATAGCAAGGGAATAAGGCGTATTGATGGAGTCTTCTTAGGACCCACTTTCAGTTTCAACATTCCATATATGTCTGAGCAAGTGCACAGTGCAGTCAGAAGACAGCTTGCAGGAGTCAGGTCTCTTCTACTGCGTGGGTCCGAGGAGTCAAACTCAGGTGGTCAGGCCTGGTTGCAAGTGCCTTTATCCTTTTTCTCTGGGCCCAATATCTCTTCCTTAGACATTTAATACATGTGCAAACATTTGTATGCATTTAGGTCACCCCTGCTGTTTACAGTATAGGCATGATTGCTGCTTTAAAGCTCAGATGCAAATCCAATTGAAATTAGCTGAATGTTTTTAAAGCTATTTTCATAGCCAATTAGTTGCAGTAGATTTTTTTTATGTCAAGGTCATTACTTGGCAGTACTTAGCTTCAATAGAGATATGCGATGGAACTCTAATAACAATAAGTAATTTAGAGGCAGATTGTCTGATTTGAATGTTGCTATGGGAACTGAATAAGTATGTAAAGCAAAATTCAATCTTCAGTTTAAATAAATCCCTCAGTAATTTCATTTGCTTAAAAGCAATTCTGAAGGGGAAAGGGCAACTCTAGCAAGCGTCTGGTATGTTGATGCCTGCTTGTTTCATAAAACAGATTGAAAGCATGAGACAAATGTAGCGCTAGGATGGTGAGTTCCGTTAGTGTTTGATAGTGCCCAGGGCACGCGCAGAGGTCCTCCCACGCATGGGCAGGGACAGGTAACAGCTCCTCGGGGTGCTGCAGTCTGGAAGCTTCTGGTCCAGTTCTCATTGCCACTAAATATGACCTGGAACACGTCACTTAACCTCTGGAAAGAACATTCTGGATTATTTTATCATTATGACTATTTAATGCCATTATAGGTTTATGAAGCAAATGTGGACATTTTGTTTTAGAATTCTAAATTTTATTTCTGAGCCTTGAAAACTAATACAATTATTGAATTTTTCTAAAACAACTACTTTAAAGCAAAATCATGTTTCTGAAAAGAACTTTGTGTGTAAACTTGCTCCAATAGTGTTATATAATCTATTGAAAAATTCAGTTTTCACGTGATATAAACTATATAGAGTGAAAGGGCATTTCTCTGAAATAGATAACACTAACAGTTGGCCAAGTCTTACTGATGAAATGCAGTTACTACTATTGGAAAATAGAACAGAGTCACACTAGTATTGCTTATCCAGTGTACCATACTTGGACCCAGGCTGGCCTCAAATTCACAGCACCGTGTGCCTTAGGGCTGAGATCACAGGTGTGTGCCATCATGCCTGGCTATACCATACATAGTGTTAAATGACCAGAAACCCATCTTTCTACTTTCCACCTAACACTGTATATTAAATACCTTTGCATGCAACTATAAGATCTTCCAAATTCATATTGCCTACTTAATAATCACTGAGTAATAACTTCCCATAGTTAGAGTTTAGGCAACTTTACTGTGAAAAGGATGATAAATATTGACAGGTGTTTGGCTTTGTTCCCCATCATGCAAAGTATTTACTAAGGGTTAGAATGGCAAGCACCCTAAATGTCTAAGAGGTTTGCAGTGCTAGTGTCGAATGCCGGATCTCACTCACGCCAGGCAGACACTTCACTACTGAGCTGCAGCCTCAGCCCAGTTTTGATCATTTTTGTCTCTTGCTGTGTGTTCCCGAATCATCTGATAATGTCAGTCTGCAATTGAGTAGAGCAGTTTGCTTGAAGCCGTTCCAGCGCTGAGATTTTATTAAAATATGTTCCTGAAAATGATAATCAATCATCCAAAGTAGATTCATTTTGGTATCTTTTAACAAATCATGATGAATTGGAGCAATTGAATTTAGTTAATTATTCATGAATGGTTTTCCTCCTAAGACTCTGCTGAAAGGAATGTCAGTCCAAGATAGATCTCAGATCAGTATCTTGCTTGGGTTACCACAGGCTAAATGGAAAATATAATTCTCATTTCAGTATGGAAAGCAGTTATTCATAGGCCTTATCTCTAGCTCTGATTTAAACAGTGTTAGTTATTTTACTGAAACCTTGTATGCTGATAATGGACAGATAGTCCATTAGGAAGAAGAAGAGAAACATTACAAGATCGCATGTGTAGAATTTGCATTTATATCCGCAGTCTAAGCTCTTCGTGCATTAAGACTTCAAAGCAGAAAAAGATTTCTCTCTTTCAGGGTGGAGAGATGGCTCAGCAGTTGTGCTGCTCTTGCAAAAGACCCATCCATGTTTATTTCTCAGTAGCCATGAGATGGTAGATGGCTCACAACTACCCTTAACGCTAGTGTCTGGCCTCTGCAGGCACCTGTACCCACACACAGACACACAGGCATGCACACACTTTAAAATAAAAATAAAAGATTTTAAGAAAAGATTTCTTTCTCTCCAGATTGGTTAACATAATAATGATAACCAAGTTATTCCACACCTGGGACATTTATAGTGTCCCATTTCAGTGCACAGTGGGGACTCTGTCCCGCAGTCTAAGGTCCTCCTAACCTGTGCTAGGTTAACAGTTTTACTAAAAGCAAACTAACTGGGCATATATCAGATTAGAAGGACTCAAGTCTTCTCAATAGATCTGAAATCCCGGATGGTCCTCTAAAAAGCATAGGAATGTTTGAGCTACCTGTGGTGGTGGTGGTACACATGTATGATCCCAGGGGTGAAGAACCTCGGGTTCAAGACCAGCCTGTGTGTCTTTAAAACAAAACAAGCCCGAATAAAACGTTAATAGCCACTTTGGTTGTTAAAGTAGCATTAAGGACTCGTGCTTTACCGTGCGGGCTATAGGACTTTGATCAGAGACGTCTTCGTTGGCCAGCCCGGAGGCCATTCCTGCATCAGAGGCACCCTCACTGCTGACAGATTCCCAGACAGGCACAAGCCTGATGGTAGTTCTCTTCCTTGAGGTTTACTTCATTGTTTTTTCAATCTTCCTTCAGAAGCCTTGTCTAAACAACTCCTGAACTTGATCAAAGCCCGAAGTAAATGTCACAGGAACTCTTCACAGTGTTGTCCTCTGACACTGTTCCCACTTCACAGTGTCATCATCTGACACTGTTCCCACTTCACAGTGTTGTCATCTGACACTGTTTCTGCTCACAGTGTCGTCATCTGACACTGTTCCACTCACACATGTTTAAAAAGTGATACAGGTTAGGGTTTTTCTTGGTTTTCTTTCCTAATGGTGCTAAAATATAAAATTGTATCTAAAGTACAAATTATTCTAGACACTTAGTATAAAAAAAATTGAGCTTTTTTTCATAAAATATTGGTGATGAAAAGGAACAATATCATTCATTTGCCACTTGTCCCCTCTAGGAACATTTCATGGAAGTAATCAGGAACCAGGAGTTTGTGTTACTCCCAGCCAATGAGATCGCCAAGCTCTTGGCCAGCGATGACATGAACATCCCGAACGAGGAGACCATACTGAACGCGCTTCTCACCTGGGTCCGGCACGACCTGGAGCAGAGGCGGAAGGATCTCAGTAGACTTTTGGCTTACATTAGGCTACCTCTCCTTGCGCCACAGGTAATTGATAGGCACCTGTCTGCAGGCGTGTTCCTTTGAGTAGTCGGTCAGAGTAAGTTACACATGCATTCCTGTGGAATGTATAGTTTAGGAGATAGTAAACTAACAAATGCTGCCTCTGTTTGTAGTTCACAGGGTCAAGCTATCTAAATCGCATTGATTAAGTAACAATCTTGATTTTGAGTTAGCAATTTCCTTGGACTCTACCATATACCTATTGTACTAATTAGAGAGAACTTGGTCCTAAGAGCCGGAAAGTTTAGATCAGCTCCTTGTCACGCGTCGGTTAAGGTCCCGCTAGCTACTAGGTTTGGTGCTAGCTGTTCCAACACTTGAACGCCTTGGTCTCCCCGGCCAAGAAGCAGAGACGACCTCTTTTCAGACTGTCGGGATTATGATGAGAGAAATGCACTCTGGGAAACAGAACGTGCTATAAATATAAGGCCAGGGTTTCAGAGTGGAGACGCCCCTCACAGTGCATCCGGAGTTGTCCGTCCTCACTTGCGGGCACAGTTTCTCCTTTGTACAGTTTTCACTGGAATCGAGAGACTTTCCCGGCAGGTTTTTTTTTTTTTTTCCTTCTGCCTGTCTCGGGCACTGAATAGAGAAAGAGGCCTTGAAAGCAGAGTAGGTGAGAGCGCTTGCTGATTCAGGCCTGACCTCCTTTTCTTTTTCTTTTTCTTTTTCCAATTATTTAAAGCGCCACAAATGTTGCCTTGTTGTATTAATTCTGCAGATAATGCATCATCGCTGTCCAGCATGAGTAGACGTTGCTGTTTGCACTCTATCTAGCAGAGAGAGGAGTCACTGCCAAGGCTTCAGGCCAAGGCCTCCCTCTTTACAATGGACCTGCATGAATGGATGGCAAGTCGGGGAAAATAACATAATAAAGTAATTCTCTTGAAATCATATTTAAAGAGGGCACTTAAATTTCCTTGCTTCCTAGTAGATATTCTCGCTTATTCTTTTCTAGATGAAAGAAAGTAAAATATGAAAAATCTTATTAGGTGTTGGAAAGAGCCTGAAATATAACCACATAGCACGGAAACATGATTTCAGTTCTGCGGTCTGAAGGGCACTGTGATGTGGCAAGCTTCCCACCAACCTTTAAAACTCCTGCTCCTGTGAACTTGGGGATAGGACACTTCCCTGAGTCCTTAAACTTGAAAGGCAGGAGGTCATTTTGGCCAACACCTGGGGTACAAGCGAAGCATCGGGCCAATACAAGTACAAGCAGATGTTCAGAGCCACCAGATAGCTGCTCGCTTCCCTGTCCTCCCTCAAGTGTGGCTCTGCCTGCCTTTACTGCTGACTAACATGGAGCTCCTGAGAGCCAGAGCTAGGACTTGGACCCAAGTGCAGCTCTGTGCCCTTTCCACAGACTCGTCTGTCCCTTAAACACACTGTGTATAAAGCTACAGAGTATAGGTTAAGGGGAAACAATACAAACAAGGTGAGGTTACAAAGTGCTAAGCAGAGGTCATGCTAGGAGAGGGAGCAAGATGTGAAAACAACCAGGGACCCAAAGATCAAAACAACAACAACTGGCAGAGAACCAGAGTGGCCCTCCTTACATGTCATGTGATCTGCATCTTGTACTAGCCATCAGAGGTGGCTGGGGGAGGAGGGTGGGTTCCAGGAAAGAGGCCAGATTGCACACTGCTGGGAAGCATACACTATGGAAGGTAAAGAACACTTACTCGACTGGAGCTCAAAAATAAAGAGGGCAAAGTTAGGCGATCAGGCTAGAGAAGGACTTTAACCAGATTGTTAACCAGAACCTTTCAGCATGCCAAGGAGTTTGCACTTTATCCTAAAAGCAACGAGGAGGGTAGAGGAAGGGTTTATCATAGGAATGGCATAATGTAACTCTGTTTGGCGAGAACACTATAAGTGCACTGCGGAGAATCAGGGTCAACACTAGAAACCCATTAGAAAGGTGTTCAGCCAGGCGAAGTAGACACTCAGGCAGTGCCAGAGAGAAGTGACCAGAAACTGACGAAACTGAATGACTGGGTTAGAAGGGCCCAGAGTCACCCTGTGTGTGGAATGTGGTTAGAAGGTGAAGTCATTCGAGACAAAGAATTCAGTATGAGGGATAGCATGTAGTGTGGGAAGGGGAATGGAGAACCATTTTCCCAAAATTGCTTGGCACCTTAAATCTTAAATCCTCACGATATTAAGAGGAAAAATGGAAAAACTTACCAGCATGTTGAAACCCAAAGCAAAAGAATGATTCTGGCCAGGGAGAATGGAAAAGTACCAGGGATGGGCTGTGGGAAACGTAAAGTTCTGTGGCCGTTAGCAACCTACCAAAGGATGAGAGAGTTACTTACTACAACTCCATCCCATGTCTGAGGAGGAGGAAGTGTTATTGTCATCAGGTGCTACACAGAAGACAGACAAGGAGGGGACTCTGGTAGGTTAGCCTAGTGGTTCTTGAATTGTAGGATCGACATCACCTGTGAACGGTTTGAATTACAAATAATAACTAGACCTCATCTCAGAACTCTGTGAGATGGGCCCTAAAGACCACGGACTTGAGGGCCCATCAGATTTAAGACCCTGTCCATGATAAGGGAGCAGTAGTAATGCAGGAGCAAATATGATTGAGTTGGCTACAGTGCCCCGCACAATGTCAATAGTTACTTGGCCTCTGAGCTCTGAGCTGTTTTCCTTTCTTAAAATGATAATAGTAGGTTGCACTATGTAACACTTTTACTCTGTTGCCGCTGCCCCCCCCCCCATCCACCTTTGGTAACTTCCAATATGAATAGAATACAATGTATTTAGATGACTACTCCCTCCCTCTCCTCAAGGGACACATAGGCACAGGCATGGGCTCACACCCCACCCCACCCCCACTCAGGCACACACACACAGAGAGAGAGAGAGAGAGAGAGAGAGAGAGAGAGAGAGAGAGAGAGAGAGAGAGAGAGAGAGAGAAGAGCTTCATGGGTGTCTACTGTGCTCCACATAGCTGTAGAAAACTGACTGTGCCTCCCTCGGTGGCTGTCACCTGCCTAAAGCCCCTCCGCTAAGGGGAGAGCCTCCTGGGCTGCCCCTCTGTCCATGCTGGAGTACTGACCGGCTGGCGCTTGAGCTTGTGCAGGTCTTGTGCAGGCAGCCACAGCTGTGCTAGCTTTTGAGTGCAAAGGCCCTGCCTTGTCCGCACCTCACTATTTTGTGGCAATCTCCCCTCAGCCCTGGCTTTTATAATCTCTCTGGCCCCCTTCCACAGTGTTCCCTGAGTCATGGGGGAGGGGTGTAACAGATTTCCCAGGGGTGTTATAGATTTTCCAGTTAGGGGTGAGTTCCTTTGAGTTCTAGGGGTTTGGATTTGGATTTTTATGATAAAAGTGAAAAACAGAATTACACAATTAATTACCAAGTAGAATTCTGAAGTTAGTTTCTGTATGTTTTACATATAAAAAAATAACAATTATTAAAATTGTCAAATGCCTGTCAGGTAATTAATGACTATTTTTAGAACTGAGACCAGGTATAACCTAGAGAATTTACACTTGTGGAATCATGTTTTCCCCATATAAATGAGATTTTTATCATATTAGACAAAGCACTTTGAGCCCTAGCTAGAAGGGACTCAGCTTCCAAGTATTCATTTATTATAGTGCCACCAACAGCAGACATTGTAAGTGATGGAAGGGGTGATATGTATATTTATGACATGCTACCCAAGTGATCTTCTTACACTTTTTAATTTACTACTCATGTGTGGATCTGTCGTGTGTGGGGGAGGGGCACATGGCACAGTGTGCACGTGGAGGTCAGAGGACAGCTTCACGAGGTGTGTTCTCTCCTACCTTTACATAGGCTCCAGGGTTGGAACTCAGCTCACCAGACTTGCACAGCAAGGACCTTGCTCACTCAGCCATCTCATCAACCCCGAAATGATCTTTTTAAAAATGATTTTGCTTATGTGTGTGTGTGTGCACACACATGTATGTGCCGTGTATATTTGTTTGTATGTATGCACATGTCTCTGCAGATGCACATGCATGAATGTGTGAGTGCATGCAGAGACCAGGGGTCGACATCAGTTGCCTTTTTCGACCACTTTCTACCTTTCCTGAGGATCTCTTATTGAATCAGAACTTCATCATTATGACTAGACCACCTGGCCAGCGAGCAGCCACCTGTGTCCTGCCCACCCAGTGCTGAAGTCACCGATGCATGCCTTGGTACCTGGCTTTTGTGGGGGAACTGGAGGTTTGAATTCAAGTTCATACGTGTGTAGCAGGCATTTTACCAGCGAAGCCATCCCCAGACTCCTAAGTGATTGATCATTTTACGTGACTTTCCAAAGACACTGGGTAATCAAAAAGGAAGTGTTTGTGGCCATTTTATTTTACTCTTGGGTGGAGTTCTACTGAAAATTGACTCAAATTCAAGAAGAAAGAAGTACTCGAGTCAGTGATGCTACAGGGAAGACACACTTTCTCTGCAGTGTGGATGAGCCAGTCTGTGTGTGTGAGGGGACAGTTTTAGAGACCTGAGTCATGAGAAGCAAATGCAGGAATGAAGATAAGAGTCTGCACAGCCAACACGTCTGTCTCTGCAAATACCTCTATTTTAATAATTTGCCACTGTTTATGGCAGACATTTGGAATTCATATAAATGCAAGATATATTAGAATCAATATTTTATAGTTTAGCCTATCATAATAATTTCCTGAACAATAACAAACCTGCTACACTAATACTTGATTAATGTTGTTCTTGAATTAATTGCTTTATAATTTTTCTAGTCTCACTTCTTTACTTAAATATAACTAATCTCATTTTTAATAAACTACAGAACTTACCAGCCTGTTAAGAAATATGTTTTACTTCATATTGAAGTTACTATATGATCTCCTGAGACATTACTTCCTATATTTTATCTCACATTTATTTTTATTTAGAAAGCACTGGGGTAATTGTATCAAAAGTAATACAAACAGTAACATTAATCTAAATAAGCCAGCTCAATGCATACCCACTAATGACTTCTGTGGTAAGTTTGTTTGTGAGCATGGGGAAAGAAGAGGCCCAAGTCACGAGACTGTGTCTTACTGGGAGGACTTTGCCTTTGGCTTATGATGCATGCTTACCAAATGCCACAGCTTTTTGTTTTTGTTTTTAAATGGTAACCTTTATCGGAAACTTTGGCTCTCTTCAGTTATCAATGCCTGGACATATTCCCAGAATTATTAGCTATTAAAGAAATGCAGAGTAAAACCCACTTTCTACTTACCCAGCTGGCTACAATGGGCTTGGTTGGTGAGGGTGTGTGGGAACAGAAACCTCCCAGGGTGCTAGTGCAATGAAAGTGTGGTAGAGATGTTTGGAAATGCAGTTCGGAGGTTTCCTATAAGTTAAGGGTAATTTTACCTAGTTATCTACCCAAGAGAAATCAAAATATGTCCACACAGTTGTGTGATGTGCACACAACTTTCTTAGCACCTATAGTTGTTCCACACAGGAAGCAAACGAAGTATCCATCAGTTGCTGGATGGAGAGTAAAACAGAGCCAACCACAAGAATTGAATAATAATTCAACAGCAAAGAAGCAAGACTGAAACATGCTGCACCATGGACAAACCTAGAGAATATGCTGAATAAAATAAGCAAGACATGGAGGGCATGTTGGTTTTGTTTACATGAAATACACAGACAAGACGAATCTGTATGAGTAAATTAATGTTCGGGACAGGAAGTGGCATGGGTGTGGCAGTTAACAGAATCGGGGCTCTGAGATCTGCCTCAGGTGAAAGACTCCAAACCTTTCCATTTGAGGCACTTACTAAACATCATCTAACTGGATCAAGCCTGATGTGTATCCTCTGCTTATACGGTAATGGGCGTGTGCTGTGCTTTAAAGGATCTACACCATGGACAGGGAAATTTTTCCCAAGAACAACAACAAAAGAACAATTACCAGGTACTCATCAAGGGAGTCATTGCATCACTAGCTACAAAGGAAAAAAATTATATGCTCTTATCAATAGATATGTGAAAAATATTTGAGGAAAAATTGGTAGCAGTTCTTAATTTGAACACTAAAGCAGGGAGAGAAGGAGGCAGCTTAAATAAAGATGGATCACACAGTGCACACTGTAGCAACTACTGTCTGCAATACAAGCACCAATACCACCTAACTCCAGCCAGAAGCAAAGGGGCTCTACTTTATCCAGCTATTTACCACTACATTGAAGGTTTGGGCAATATAATGCCATAAACTGAAAGAGTTGATGTCCACTCAGAAGAGATGTCAAAGTCTCCCTACTTGATGATGGGCGAATGCATAACAGCTAGAGCTAAGGAGTGTGGTAAAGTGCCAGGTTAATACAAGCTCCAGTCATCATGAGATTTGTTTTTCTTCTCCAGCAAAACATAAGAAAGAAAGAAAGAAAGAAAGAAAGAAAGAAAGAAAGAAAGAAAGAAAGAAAGGAAGGAAGGAAGAGAAGAGAAGAGAAGGAAGAAGGAGAGAGAAAGTTTTTTTTAAAAAACAGAAAAAATAAAATGGCAATAAAAATAATTACATATATAAGAATAGATTTAACAAAATGAAGGGAAAGACAGTAAAGAAAGTGATACAAGTGAGAAGGCTCCTTGAACAGAAAGACCTAATATCACAAAATGTGTATTCTCCATAACTAATAAAAGAACTTAGCACCATTCACACCAGAAAGCCAAGAAAATAAAGATAACTAGATGACTCTGTCTTAAACCAACATGGAAAACTAGACCTCAAATAGCCAAGAAAACTGTGAAACTTGATGAGAGGGAGACCAAAATATCAGATTTCAGAGCATGCAGTAAAGACACCAATAATCTGGGGCAGCTCTTGCCTATAGCCTCAGCACCTGTGAGCCCAAGTTCAGAGTCAGCCTGGGACACATAAGAGTTCAAAGCCAATATGAGTTCCTACATCAGAAACAACAGAAACCGGGCAGGGGAGGGTGATAAATGTCTTTCATCCCTGCACTCATGAGGCAGGGGCACTCATGAGCCCATGGTGGTGATTGCTGCCTGCAATTTCACTGTGTGAGATACTGAAGCAGGAGAATCAGGGGGCCATGGCTAGCCTGCTGTACATCATGGATTCTGGACCAACCAGGGCCACATAGTAAGACCCTGTCTCAAAAATGAAGTAAAATCCTAGAAATAAACAGACCAGCAAAATGCAGTAGTGAACTAAAAAGTATATTTACATGTCTTCATTGTCTGTATACCCTGCTCTCTTCTAGTTCCTGGCAGACATGGAAAACAATGCACTTTTCCGGGATGACATTGAATGTCAGAAACTCATCATGGAAGCAATGAAGTACCATTTATTACCTGAGAGACGACCCATGTTGCAGAGTCCTCGGACAAAGCCTCGCAAGTCAACTGTTGGAACGTTATTTGCAGTTGGAGGGATGGATTCAACAAAGGGTATTGGGAGATCGTTGATCTAAAGGAACAGAGGGTAACCAGTAACACTACCAAGAGGCCCGGTGGAGAAGTGACTGGTTGAGGGACAAGGACAGGAAAAGATGAGACCAGAAAGCACCTTAGTGGCAGAAAATATTCAAGGCATGGTAAGAGGCAGATCAAAAGGTAGAGAAGACATCTTGTTGGGAGTTTCCATTGAGTTTAAGTAACTTGAGCATCATAGTAAGTAATTACTGTAAAAGAAGCTAACGTCAAATCAGAGTCTCCGTGAGTTCACAGAGACACAGATGGAAAGGAAAGCTGTTTCTTTCATGGTGCCAACTGATAGAGACAGATGAGATTAGGAAGAGGTAACTAGCTACTTTAGGCTAGGGATCTAGCTCAGTAAGAACACTTCACTCCACATAGATGACTTTTAAAAAGAATCGTTTTCTCTGAGGAAGATCTGCTGAAATATTTAGGGCCACGGGGTCATCATTTCTGTGATTTTTACTCTTAAACAATTAAGAAAAGATTCATGAATACATACATACATATATAGAAATGAAAGCTAAACACAAATATTTGAGTTACAAACTTGGATTCTGTGAACAGTTGTTCCTAGAGGTTGAAGACCATGCATGGTGCTATTGGCTGTCAGTTGTTATGGGGCCTTTCTGTACACCTGACCTCTGCCCATCCTCCTGCAGTGGTGCCTGCAACCCTGACAGAAGTCACACAGTCTCAGCTCATCCTGGTTCTGCTCTCAGCCCTGTTCCAGCCCCGTCTAATGTGCACCATAGGCATGCAGTGCCTGTGGGAGCCAGAAGAGGGCAGTAGATCCTGCACCCTCCCTATGCTCCCAGTCATTCTGTGGGTGCTAGGAATTGAAGCTAGGCGCTCTTAACCACTGTGCTGTCTCTCCACACACACCCACAAACTTATAGATGCATATTTGTATTACTAGTTTAGATTCTTAAATTTTGGCTTTCCAGTTTATAACAGAAGTCTACAAAAAACAAAAAAAAAAAACAAAAAAAGCTTGAAAATTCATCAATGGAAAAAGATTTTTGTTTGATGGAAGGCGATTTTTTATTTTATTTTATGGACACTTTAAAGTCATGGTTGGAGTGAAGAATCAAACAAATCCATACAATCTTGATACTTTACACACATGTATATAATCTGAATGAATAAAATATCATTATTGCCATATATTACAAAGAAAGGCTATGCAAAGTAAAAAGTATTTTTAAACCAGCTAGTGTTTAGAAGGGATTGATTCTGTGTAGTTCTGGGAGAATACAAGATGGAACGGGAGTTGGTGTCAGTCTCAAAAGCCTTAGCCTGTGTAGGGTAAGTAAACACAGCGCCGGGTGTGGAGCCAGCCGGACGGTCTGGTTTTAGGTTCAACAGTAGTAGCTCTGATGCTGATTTTACAAGCCTGAGGAGTAAGTGTCCACTGCGACTGCAGTCCTTTATAATGCTAGAACAGGCTGGTAAATTATCAGCTTAGAAAAAGACTCGATCTCTACGGAAGTGCGAGTTAGATTTTTTTTTAAGTGAGATACTTTCTTTCACTTTTTCCTAAATCTCTGCTGTTGCTGTTCCACATCTTGAAAGAGAGCAAAAGAGCTCTGGAATTTTCCATGGTAAACCCCATGGGTAGTAACTCCCTTCACTTCCGGCAGAATGGTTCCCAGGCGACCTTTGTCCTTCCTCCTTGCCGTGCCCCCTCCCTTGCGTGGTGTCAGCCCCACTCCGCCCGTTTTGTTGTTACTGTTCTTTCTTCCAGAACCTCACATAATAATTGTCTCCCTTATCTCCTGGGTCAGCGGTTTCCTTCCCCTAGACCTTTCCATTGACTTCTATAAACAACCCAACAATCCGATCCCAAAAGGGAGACAGCCTCCCTCAGCTTGTCCAAGAACCCTGTCTGCACTGTGGCCAGCCTTCTCAGAATGATCCCCTGTGGCTCCCTCCCTGCACTTCCGCCAATTGCTGAGCGTCTTCCTGGCCTCTTTGAACAAAGAACGTCCCCTGCTGGATGTTTTAATGCTGGGCCTGGAGTATGCCAGGGAGAATGATGGGAGAAAAGGTCATGGCACAGGCGAGGGCCGTACTGCAGGGGCTTCATAAGATAGCATAAAAGTATTGCTGTCGATGCTCGAAGAAACCTTTATACTTTGGGGCTAGGGAGATGACTCCACTGTTAAAGTGCTTCTCCATGCAAGCAAGAGGACCTGAGTTCAAATCCCCAGAAACCATATACACAGCTGGCACACTTGTGTGATCCCAGGGCTGGGGAGGCAGACAGGTGGATTGCTGGAGCCCCTCGCCAGCCAGCCTAGCCAGAACAGTGAGTTCTGGTTCAGGGAGACCCCTCTGGAAAAACAAAGTGGAGAGCGACAAAGGAATACACCAGACACCAACCTCTGCCCACCATATGCACGCGCGCGCGCACACACACAACACACACACACACAAGATAAATTCTACTTCTGTGTCTGTAACATAGCCGGGGTGGATCTTGTAGTCTCCTAACTTCTGTGTTATTGTTCAGGAGCAACAAGCATTGAGAAGTATGACCTCCGTACAAATATGTGGACTCCTGTGGCAAACATGAATGGGAGGAGGCTCCAATTCGGCGTCGCAGTCTTAGATGACAAACTGTACGTGGTCGGAGGGCGAGACGGACTGAAGACTCTGAACACCGTAGAGTGCTACAACCCCAAAACAAAAACCTGGAGTGTGATGCCACCTATGTCCACACACAGGCACGGGCTCGGTAAGTGCGTCTGCTCGCCTGCTTGGAAGCCATGTATCAGGATGCCACACGTTGTTCCCTTCTGTACCAGGCGGGAGGCCTGTGTGTGGGCTCAGTCAGCATCAGTTCCCAAGCATCCCTCATCCCTGAGGGGCAGAAACCAGAACACGAGCACTTACATAAATGGAGCTCATACACGGGAAAGCATGCCGCTGTGACAAGCCATGCTCTTACCTTTATGCTCCGTGTTAGCAGTTGAATTTAGATAGCCTAGTTAAAGGCTCATTAAAACTAGCACTTTAACTTCTATATTATATGAAAAACAATTATGGTAATGTGTGTGTGTGTGTGTGTGTGTGTGTGTGAGAGAGAGAGAGAGAGAGAGAGAGAGAGAGAGAGAGAGAGAGAGACAGGCATTTCTTTTCATTCTCTGTTTTATGTATGTGGGTGTTTACCTGAATGTATTATGGACACCATTGGTATGCAGTGCAGGCTGTTAGAAACCCAGTAACCAGAGTTACAAATGGATGTTAGCTGCCATGTGCTTTTATAGGTAAATTGTATAATCTGAACTTAGAAGATGAACTAATTAAGAAGTTTTCATCTCTTCACGTATGGGAATTACATGGGCGCCTCATTTAGGAGTGGTTTTCCCTGCTGAGCTGTATTTTCAGGTCTGCCATTCAAGAGGTTGGACTAAATGAGCCCTTCATCTAGGCCCTTGATGAATGATAAGTTATCTATATAAAATTAGGTATATTCTGTAAAACTTGTAATATGTACAAACTTAAATCTGTGTAAATATATTTTGCGTGTGTGTGTGTGTGTGTGTGTGTGTGTGTGTTCAATAGCCAGTACTGTTGGCACAGTGTATAACAAGTGAATAATATGCTATTTTGGGTCACATATGAGTGGTGGCTATTTTATCCAACTTGGCCAAGATTGATGGGTTTGAATTACAGAGGTCTTTTTGCCACAATCATGTCAGACCTCTTCTTAAGATCCTCTGCTTGGGGACTGGAGAGATGGCTCAGTGGTTAAGAACGCTGACTGCTCTTCCAGAGGTCCTGAGTTCAAATCCCAGCAACCACATGGTGGCTCACAGCCATCTGTAATGGGATCTGATGCCTTCTTCTGGTGTGTCTGAAATAAATAAATCTTTTTTTTTAAATCCTCTACTTAAGCAGATGTGGTGACACACAGCTGTAGTTCCAGCACTTGGAAGCAGAGGAAGGAGGGTTATAAGGTTGAGAGCAGCCTAGTTTACATAGGGAGAACCTGTCTCAAAACAAACAAACAAACAAACAAAAACCCCAAGAAATCCTTGACTGACTCCACCCCACTCAGAATAAAATCTAAAGTCCTGATGAGGGATACGGTGAGAGAATGTTATTTCTGACTCCCTTGTCTTCTGGCCCCTCCCTGTCAGTTACCTGCTCAGCCACATAGGCAACATGGGTTCCCCAGCAGGCCATTGCTGGGCCTCCTCTTCCTCTGTGCGTGGTCGATAATGGCACTCATGCTTCTACTGAGGTGTCATTCAGGTCCCTGGCTCTCTCTGCCCTTGCTTCCGTTGCTCTATTGTTTAAGCTGGCACACACCTGATGTCCTGTAAAACAAACAGTATTGATCCACGCAAGCGTGGCCCTTATCTGATGTTCTATGGAGTGCCTACTAAATAGAATCTTATCGTAAACTAAGATGTTTGCTCACTCTGTTCCTTGATGATGATACCCATAAATACAAGGCTGTGGTACCCAACTTAGCTGCAGTAAAACCCAGGATTCCAGAGTCCTACAGGAAAAGAATGGAAGTCTGGGGATTGAAGGTCTTAGAAATGGTGGCACATACAAACGTTCCACTGTGTGCCTCAGAATACTGTCTCCAATGTTCAGGAAAAGAATCACAGTGCTGGTTCGGCCCCATCTGCCTCAGAAGAGCCCTGAGGGAGCGCAGTGGCTTTCGCCTACATTGTTGATTGGTTATGATTGCGTGTTTCAGACTTACTGTACTCCCATTCTGACTAGTCCCTCCCTCTCGCTGGTCCACTTTAGGCGTGGCTGTACTAGAAGGCCCCATGTATGCAGTCGGAGGGCACGACGGCTGGAGCTACCTGAATACTGTGGAGCGATGGGACCCTCAGGCCCGCCAGTGGAATTTTGTTGCCACTATGTCCACCCCCAGGAGCACAGTAGGCGTGGCGGTACTAAGTGGAAAGTAAGAAGATATTTGAAGTTCTATTTCAGTCACGATAAGCCAGATTTATTATTGCTGGAGGAGTTCTTTGCATGAGTTAACAAAGCCTTTCCTTTAACCTCTGTCCATAACAGCCTCACTGCTCGTAGCTAAGGAACCACACATGCTACCCAATATAAATACCCAATATTAATTGAACAGCAACAGTGGTTTAAATACCTTCCAAGTTATATGCTCTTTTGAAAGTACTACAGTGGGCAGGGAGATGTTTGCAGTTAAAGCGTTTGCTGAATAAACCTGAGGACCACAGTTAGGTCTGGAAAACCCATGCAAATATCTAATGGGTATGGCAGCCCACCTGTCATTCCAGCCTGGAAAGACAGAGTCAGGGCATCGCCAGAGCAAGCCGCCTAGCAAAGCCAGCCTTATCCAGGAGCTCAGGGTTTGATTGAGACGCCTGCCGTGCCGGATAAGGTAGAGGCAATGGAGGGTGATATGTGACAGCAGCCCAGGCTCCACATGTGCATATGTACACATGTATTCGTACCCACAAACCCATGTGCCCACACCCATGCAAAGTATGTATATGCATATATATGAAAAATGAAAACATTGATACATGCATTTAAAAATTAAAGTATTGTAGACTCTCAGGGCTGTGATATCTCCCCCCCACCTCTCTCTCTCTGTGCTCTGATCTCTCAATGCTGTGGTCTCTCTCTCTCTCAGTACTGTGATCTCTCAGTACTGTGACACACACACTCTCTCTCTCTCTCTCTCTCTCTCTGTATGTGTGTGCACATGTGTGTGTGCACGTGTGTGTGCACATGCATGCATGCATGCTATGGTCTCTCAGAGCTGTGATCTCTCAGTGCCTTCCTAAAGATCCTCTCCATCATTTTCACGGAGTCACCTTTACGTTTGTGTCTCTTCTTTCTTATCTTGGTGACTGGTGGCCGCAGCATGGCTTTAAGAAAACCCGCTTACTTATGCTTTGTCTGCTGTCAGTGCTCGAATTTGTATAGAGTCCTCACTCACAGTTCTCAATTGGATGAGGACAAAATACAGACCTTTTCACCTTTCTGTCCAACCCTTGATGGCTCTAATTAATTTCTTTGTTTCATGGTGTTCATGTTATCACTTACAGATAGAGGGAGGAAGGAAGGTTGAATTGTGATATAAGGGAAATGGTGGGTAGAGTGGCCACGGATTCTTAATTCAAAGGCAGAGGCAGAACACTTGAGTTTGAAGCAAGGCTGGTCTATATAATGGGTTCTAAGACTCTTTCAGAGGCTACATAGTAAGACCCTGGCTCATAAAAACAAAAAAAGAAAAAAGAAAAATAGAAAGTAATTTCTGCCTAAGCTCTTATTTCCTCAGGCCCACGTGCTAAGTCCTTTGTGTTAGTGTTTGTTGTAAAGGCCTGATCGACACAGACGTGGAAATTGTTTTAGATAGCTATAGCAGGTATCGTTCCATCTTCTATCCTAGTGCCATCAGCATGCTACATCACCAATGGCATTTAAAGTCAGCGAACTGTCACAGCAATAGCCTGTTGACCCCAGCACTGTGCCTTCTTTGTCACCTCTTTTGTTCCTTTTTCCAGACTCTATGCAGTTGGTGGTCGCGATGGGAGCTCTTGCCTCAAGTCAGTAGAATGCTTTGACCCTCATACCAATAAATGGACACTGTGTGCCCAGATGTCAAAACGAAGAGGCGGAGTAGGAGTCACAACCTGGAACGGGCTGCTGTATGCCATTGGGGGACACGACGCTCCCACATCCAATTTGACCTCCAGGCTCTCAGACTGTGTGGAGAGGTAATTTCCTGTGGAGGAAAGCGAAGAGCAAACCAAAACAAAATAGTTTCCCACCCTTCCAGCCAAAGTCATAAGACTAGTGAGTGTCCATCAGTGTGGTCTCCACACAGTCCTGCCAACACTGGGCTGTCTTCTCTGGCTGGCTCTCTCCCGGACTGCCAGCCGTGCACTGAGATTCCTGGATCTCACATATTCCCTCGGGATGGAGCCTGGAATGCATGCACTGGACAAGTATTTAGTGTTCTGCTGTTTAGTACTGGATTCTGCCTTCCCGGAAATGTAAAGGAGCTTGGTGAATCTCAGAAAGAAGGCATTGGGGCTGGAAGCAAAGGACAGGGCCATGGCTGGCCCATTTTGATATACAATGAAATAATAGAAAATGATAAAGAAAAATGACAAGTTCCTACACGGCTTAAAGGCTTAACCAAGTCGTACTTACTGGTCGTAAGAAATGCAGCTTTTAGGCCAAGTAGAGGACCTAACAGCAGTGAGGATTGTGCTGGCAGGTCAAGTCTTCATTTTTTTTTATTTAGTTTAAGGACAAGAGAGAATTTAATGCATTTTACAGGAAGCATCACTATAATCATGTGTGAACACTCCAAAACAGAAAAAAAAATATGGTTCACATGGGACATACAGGGCAACTGTGTGGCCAGAGAACCAAGCGTGACAGGGCGAGCTCTGGAGAGGAGCCGGTGGGTGTGGGGGAGGAGGTCGCACAGAGTGGCGGGTCAGTGGCGAGGGTTTTAGATCTGAAAGAGGAAAAGGAAATCAGTGAGTCCCAGAGAGGGAGAATGGATCCAACTGTTTAAGGTTGGAGTGCTTTACTTAGAGAACTAAGTGACAAGAAGGCAGGCAGACTTAACCCAGGCTCTGATGATGCTCAGCAGTCTCTAAGGGCAGGCAGACATGGTGCTGCTGCAGAGGCGGCTAAGCTACAGCTGCATCTCATCTTAGTGAGGAGAAGGTAATTACAGCTCTGCTCCAGTTAGGATCCAGGAAGGAAATCCAGGAGTCTTTAGTGTGATTAATTACACCAAGAAAAGACAGGTGCGCGCACACGCACGCACGCACGCACGCGCACGCGCACGCACACACACACGCACACACACACACACACACACACACACACACACCCTCAAAAGCAATCTAGCATGTTGGCACAAACTATCTACCCTTTAAACAACACCATTGAGCAGTTGTAGTTTTAAAAGAGGAAGAGAAAGTAGATAGCTACCATATTTGAGAATTCAAGTCACCTTGTACAGAGCTTTGCCCACATTTTCAGTGTGGACACTGAAGCCTTGACAGTTTATAGATGCTGAGTTCTTTAGTGTGCTATATCTATTAAATGAAGCTATAACAACATAAGCTAGGTGGTTTTTAGGAAAATACAGATCTTTTTCTCTAAAATGTGTTCAGCATATTTATATCAGAGGTGAGACTGAGGCTAGACTTGCAGGACAAATGTTTGCACACAAAACATTTCAGGAGCAATATCAGCTCGAGTTGTAAACTTTTCTTTCAGATATGACCCCAAAACAGACGTGTGGACAGCAGTGGCATCCATGAGCGTTAGCAGAGACGCGGTGGGCGTGTGTCTACTTGGTGACAAGCTGTATGCTGTCGGGGGTTATGACGGACAGACCTACCTGAACATAGTGGAGGCTTACGACCCCCAGACCAACGAATGGACCCAGGTAGCCGTCCCCTTTCTCCTCGTCTCACCTCTCTTATCCTGAAGACGTCTTTCCATAAGACGCTCTCAGCTTTACCCAACACTGGTGGGCATCACACAAACGTGGGGGCCGAGGGACTCAGCTGTTAAGAGAGAACACTTGATGCTCTTGCAGAGGACCCACGTTTGGTTCTCAGCACTTGAACGGAGCCTCACAACATCCTCTAAGTCCAGGGGACCTGATGCCCTCTTCTGGACTGCACACACATGCATGTACATACATACAGGCAAACATTCACACACATAAAATAAAAACAAACTCGTCTTTTTAATGAGATAAAGTTGCCTCTTGACTAAATATTAAAAACCAAGATGCAGTGTCTGATTTTATACAAAAATCCAAATTCCTTTGAAGTATAAATTAAAATTAAAATATGCAGAGAAATCATGAACCACCATTAGTTTGGTGAGAGGCTGTTTTGGCAGTCAGTGTACAAGATGTACAAGATGTAGAGCTGACAGGATGGACGACAGAGGGCTGTACCAAGGGGAGGGGGATTATAAAAAATAAGCAAGGATAGTCATCAGGAA
Organism: Mus musculus; assembly: GCF_000001635.26. NCBI lineage: Eukaryota > Metazoa > Chordata > Mammalia > Rodentia > Muridae > Mus > Mus musculus. Next base: position 65,165,272 of record NC_000071.6, read on the forward strand.
GACCTGGACAGTTCACCCATACAAAATACTCAGGATTTGGGAGGATATTAAATTCCTGTTATTATTTAATAAACATGACAAACCTAATTTCATTAATAAGTAAGAACTCAGTGTGGCAAGCTTACTAGCTTCTAGCTGAGCACGTCTCTTTCTGGGAAGGACCATCTTTTGGGGAGAGCAATGGTGGCAGAAGCATCCAGCAGCCCGTCACACTGAGTCTGAGGTTAGGGAGTACAGGACAATAAAGATTGGTGCCTGTCTTAGACAGACGGAGACGCTGAGTCCTCAAAGCCCGACTCCTAGTGACACACTTCCTTAACAAGACCACATCTCCTAATTCTTCTAAAAAGCTTTTCAATTTGGGACCAAGCATGAAAACATCTGAGCCTGTGGGGACCATTGCTATGCAAACACCACAGAGCCCCACTCCCTCTCCCTTTTTACTTCAGTCCAGGACCCAAACCTAAGGACTGAGCCTGCCCACATTTAGGGTGGGTCTCAGGAAGTGCCCTCACAGACACAGGCAGAGGTATTTCCTACTTGACTGTAAAATCCAGTAAAAACAAAGATGAAGATTAGCTGCAAAGCAGCCTGGGGAAAGGACGACAGTAAGAGTATAAAAGGAGCGTCTTACGTTTAACAGAGAGCATAGACTAAAAGGATTTCAGTCGTGTGGCCCCAGTCTTATTTCTTCAGTGGATGAGACAACTCAGCGGAAGGTTGATGCTCAGAGAACGATCACTGACCCAAATCATGGCCACGCAAATTAAAGCAAGCTTTTTTCCACTAATGTATTTTTTTCACTTTACATCCCAATATCAGCCCCCGATCTCCTCCCAGTCCCCCCCCCCCACACACACACAGCTCCTCCCTCCATGCCCCCTTCGCCTTCTCCTCTAACAAGGGGGAGCCCTCCCCCCCAGCCCCCCCCCCGTAGGTATCACTCCACCCTGGCACATCATGTTACTGCAGGACTAGGTGCATTCTCTCCCACTGGGGCAGACAAGGCAGCACACTTAGGGGAATGGGATCCACAGGCAGGAACAGAGTCAGGGACAGCCCCCTCTCCAGTTGTTGGAGGGGCCACATAAAGACCAAGGCGCACATCTGCTACATACGTAGGTCCAGCCCAAAAGCAAGCTTTTTTATTTGTGTAAAACACATGGGTTGTCTCTCCCTATTGCAGGGTTAGAGATCAGCCTTGGACACGGGGAAGATGAGAGGGTTATAGTTCAGGACTAGGGGTTCCCAAATGGGTCTGGCAGGCAAATAGGCAGGGTTATGGAAGCAGAACATGGGCAGAGATTTAATCATAAACAGGAACGAGCCTAGCTTGTCTTTATGTAAGGCAGTAATCTGTAATCACGCAGCTATCTTTCTAGACGCTGCTACTATATCTGTTGCTGTTGTAAGGACCACAAATGTGAGCTTCCACTTGCAGTAGCTAAACAGTAACTGCCTTGTTATACTGTGTTAGTGAGTGGATAGGCAGACATTGATAGAGGGGCTGATGCGAGAGTGTAAGGGCTGGAGCCACTGCTGCCCCGCGCCAGCACTGCCCCAGAGCAGGAAGGAGTTGCATTGCATTTGCTAGGCTGTCTAAGCTAAACTGCCTGGCTGGCTGGCCTGTCACCTGCTCTCACAGTGCACCTCAGCGTCTTCCTCACATCCAACACCTATGTCTCTTGTCCATTTTCAGGTTGCTCCGCTGTGCCTAGGAAGAGCTGGAGCCTGTGTTGTGACTGTGAAGATATGACATCATTCTTTGTCCTCCCTCTCTAACACGGACAGTCCTCCCATGGATTCATTCTTAGTGAATGTGTGGTGCCACATTCCTAGGCACAAAGTGCCTCATTCCACAGTGAAGATGTGGAAGCGATGGAGGAGCGGATGCACCAGGACGGATGCTTCTTTCTCAGTACGTTCAAGCCACAGCCAGAGCGCTGGGAACACGCCCTCTTGTATACAATATGAAGACAAGTGCACCGCGCTAACTGGATTCACATTGTCTAGACTTGTTCCAGTACAAGCATCCAAGCTTCTAAACGGTTATTTTATAAGTTTGTCATACATGAGCTTCCATACTTTTTATCATTTAATCAAACCGCTATTTTACTGACATACTAAAGACTATACTAGCTAGCTTTTTCAGGTACAATGACATTATGTATGCTATAGTTGTGAATTTTATTACTAAAATGGGTTTAACCCAAAAATAAAGAAAACCACGTAAGACATTAAAAATAAGACTGACCAAATAAAAACTTGACTGGATCTCTGGGTCCTACTTAAATAGCCATTCCATTACATCTAGATCCATCGACTGTGATAGGATGTCACTGAGATTAAAGCTGGATGCTTACATTAAGATATGCAAGTTTGTGTAGAGAAAATAAATGCTATATGCTCTCTAATGTTCTCCCACCTAACTAGTATTTAATTATGTGGATTTATTTTCTTTTATATTACAAAGGTTTATTTGGTTTTGTCCTTTTGATACTGACACAATTGTTTGGCTGTTCCTGGGTTCTCTTTGCTGCCTTGTTCCAGACCAGTGGACACAGTGAGGAACCCATTGTGCTTCTTTGTAATCAAGAAACTGGGGGGTGGGGGACATGTTAGCTGAATATTTGAAAAATAAGTTTAAAGCATTTGTTACTCAAAATTTTGTACATTTGTAAACTCTAATTACATATGTGAATGTTAATAGTGTCTGAATTGTTTATTGTTTGTAAAATGCCCTGGGCAGCAATATTGTATGAAATTCCCTTTAAAAGCGAAATCATTACCTTAATATAAAAATGGATACAAACTAAAGTCCCATCCTTCAAAGTACAATGTTCTGGTTAATATATTCTTATTTTATATTAAGATAGCCTTTATTTTAGCTGCTTTCTTTAAAGAGTGTAACAGTCTCTCTTTATTGAACTGACGTGGTTTTTTGGGGTGTTTGGGTTTTGCTCTTTGAGACAGGGTCTCACTGTGTAGCCCTGACTTGCCTAGAATTCACTAAATGGACCAGTTTGCCTCTTGAGTGCTGGGATAAAAGGCATGCACCTCCATGCCCAGCCGGCTCCTTAATATTTAAGAAAAGGTTGGTTTAAATCATCATAGAGTGTGTGTGTGTGTGTGTGTGTGTGTGTGTGTGTGTGTGTGTGTGTGTGTGTATTGCTTTAGGAAAGGAAATGGGCAAAGCACTTCCAACATCTTAAGTATTAAGTTCCGTTACTTGAGTAAATTGTAAACAAATCTATTAAAAATAAACATCCATTCCAATAAATTATATATAACCAAAACAAGATGGGCAAATTCCTAGTTACACACAAATTATAAAAGCCGACTCAGGAAGTGGGCAGTCTGTGCAGCTCTGTAACGAGTAAGGAGCTCGCGTCAATAACCATAAAATCCCTGAGAAAAACAATGTCATCTTTTATGGCAGTAGAATGCAAGAGGAGAAAATCATTATTTTACTAATTTTAAAATACTTATTAACACGTAGGAGACTTTTGTGGGAGAGAGGGTGACTAGGAAGAGGGGAATCCCCTTATCCTGATAAGAGGCTTTTCTGAAAGCCCACAGCTGACAACACAGTAGATGAAAACCAGAGATCGACACCCTGTGAGCCAGAAACTGCCCCTGCTCTGGCGCTGCTCAAGCCAAAGACATTAGGAAAAGGGAAAGAAATATGGAATTTCAGATTAAAAACAAGGAAGTAAAGCTATAGTAACTGACAATAAATCCCACACTTTAAAAAGTCTAAAGAACCCACACACACACCCCCTAGCTAACTAGTTTCAGTAGCCTCGCTGTATGGAGGCTCTCACAAGGTCTGTAATGTTTCTACAGACTAACAAAGAAAAGCGAGATGAAATTAAGGGAGCAATGCCACCGAGAACGTGGGGCAGTGGCTGTGTGGGTGAGCACATCACTGAGAGAGGGGAGATGAAGGGCATCTTGTGTTCTCAGGTCGGAAGGCAAGGGTTCAGGGGCGAGCAGCCCACCATTGAGAGTCAGCACACTCCCTACCAAGACCCCAACAACTTTGCTGGACTGAGAAAGTTAACCCTAAAATGCATATGTAGTTTCAAGAGACCACAAGGACCAATAAAACAAGCATCTTTAATAATGGGGAAGTGAGATCAGACTCAGTTTTCTAGTTTCAATTTTTTTTTTTTTTTTGCAGTTACGTTAATCAAAACAGTATGGTTTATAAGTAAGTATGCAGATTCATAGTATGGAATAAAAGTCCAGAAGTGACTATAGATAGTGCACCAGACTCCCTGGTTTCCAGTAAGAATGCAAACCACTCAGGAAAAATGTGCACATGGAGAAGAGAGCTGAGCCTTTCACACTGGGTGCAAAGTTAATACAAAGTTGATCAAAAATCTAAGTCCAGGTATTGGAACCACAATGCTGCGAAGAAAACAGACATGGCCTTGGTGACCTTGAACTTAGGAGTGGGTTCATGGATATGACACCAAAACCATAAGCTATGCATTAATTAGATATCACAGACCAGGCCAGGCATAGTGGTATATACTTTAAACCAGAGGGAGGTGGATCTCTGAGTTTGAGGCCAGCCTAGTCCACATAGGGAGACTCTGTCCTGTCTTAAGAAAGAAAAGGAAAGTGAAGGGGCTTGAGGTGCTTCAGTGGGTCAGAGTAAACTCTGAGTGTTTGCTGCGTGTGCTTGAGGACCTAAGCTTGAATCCCCCAAATCCATGTTCACGTAAGCAGGGCATGGCTGTAACCCCTGCACTGAGGAGCAGATGCAGGCAGATCCCAAGAGGTCCCTGGCCCACCAACAAAGCACAGAGCACGCACCCAGTCAAGTGAGAGGAAAACACCTGTTCAGCCATGCCGGGAATTACACGAAGTGAAAAGCCAACTCAAATGGGAGGAAACAGTTGCAAATTATATATCTGGCAAGGGACTAGAGTTCTGGAATATAAAAGGAATTCGGACATCCAATACCAAAAAGACAGTCCAATTAGAAATACGCAAGGATTTCAGTAGACCTTGCAGTACACATGACAAGCACGTGACAAGATGTTCATCATCACTGGTCATTATGCAAATAAGCAGGGAAATGAGATGCAGCGTCACGCCCACTAGAATGACTGTAAGTTTAAAAACAGAAAATGAGGGTTAGGGAGGACATGGAGAAACCAGGCCTCTCGTTCCGTGTGAGGATGTAAAGCACTCGTCTGCACAGGCAGCTTGCTGCAGTGCTGCTGTGTGGCCCAGCAATCCCACTCCTGACTCTACACCAAAAACTGGAAACCTGTTCAAACAGAAACTGGCGCCCACAAATACTCACAGCAGCAGTAACCATAACAACCAAAAGGAAGACATGGCCCAAGCACCCTCCAGGTGATGTCGGGATGAACATGAACGCCTACGTGTAACAGAATGTACTCAGCCATAGGGGAGTGGACGGCTGGTGAGCGCTACAACTAGATGAACCCTGATACAGTGTGCTGAGTGGGAGGCACCAGACACAGGAGGCCATGCACTGGATGAAATATCCAAGATAGACAAAATCATACAAAAGGCAGATCTTCGATCATCAGAGACTGCGGGAGACAGTGGAACGTGGCTACCTGATAAGGAAGGACTTTCCTTATGGGATGAATGTTCTGGAACTACTTTCTGGTGATAGTTTTACAACACGGTGAGGGTATGAAGCATCACTGTAGTAAACTTTGTCTTATCACAACTCTTTCAAAAGCTTTATTAGAGAGCTGGCCATATCTGCCATTAATCCCAGCAGTTGGAAGGTGCAGGATCTGTGAGTTCAAGGCCAGCCAGGTCTGCATAGTGAATTCTAGAACAGCCAGGGCTGTACCACAAGACCCTGTCTGAAACAATAAACTAACAAAAGGATTTACTAAAGACATTATATTTTTCTAGAAATGACATAACAATAGATATTACTGAGATTAAAATTCTGAATTTATAAGCATCTCAAAGAAGTATTTTTAATGTATCTTTTAAATAAATGAAATTTAGAACTCAGACAAGAAGAAAGGCTCTTTAGCTCTTTAGTCCAAGAAAAGAATGAGGTAGAGGTTTGATTGGGAGCATCATGACAACTTGACAGCCACCTTCTGTCCCCTGCCCTGGGGTGACAATTTCCTCTGGGCTAGTGAGGCTCAGTCAGTCTGAGACCAGCCTTGACTGGAGATGTGGGAAACATTGCATATTTTGATTTGATTGCTTTGCTTTGTGGATCCTGAACTATACTTGTGTTATTTTAAATGGTTTTATGTTATTGTGTTAGTATTACGTGTTATAATATGTCTGTGTCCAAACAAGGTGCATTCTGTCCAGCTCCGACTTTGTACAGAGTTACTCTCAGGACACTGCTTAAAAGCAGGTCTAGTTCTGCATAAACTCTACTCAGCAAAGGTCTATTACCACTATGTGTGAAGAGCAGTAGTGTGTGTGTGTGTGTGTGTGTGTGTGTGTGTGTGTGTGTGTGTTGTATGCATATGGTGAATATGTGCAGGTGCTGATAGCTAGCATCTTCCTCAGCCGCTCTCCATCTGAGCCTCTCACTGAACCTTGAGTTCAACCATTTATCTAGACCATCTGGCCAGCATTTCTGGGGACCCTCCTGTGTCCACCTCTTCAGCTGGCTGCTGTGCCTGACTTCTCTTGCGGGTTCTGAACTCAGGTCCTCATGTTTACGTAGCAAGTGCTTCTCCAACTGAGCCACTTCCAGCTGCTATTGCCACTTTCTTAAGATAGTCAAAAGATGACATTAAGAATTCAACTAAGGAGAAACACACCCACTGCCTTGCCGGGTAGTGCTGGCAGGGAAAGACCCCAGAGACCTGCCTACCACCTCACAGCATGGGTGGGCTGTAGACACCTAGAGGCCCATTTGCTGCGATGCCAGACAGCAAACGCAGAGGAGGAGGTCATCCAGGGCCTGCCAGCCATGTGGGCACCTGTAGCAGGAGCTACTACAGTGTGCAAGTGTGTGGTGACAGATGGAGAGAGAGGGAAGCAGAACTGTTTGAGCTTTATGAAGAGAGATAGAACTGCAGAGGGTGAAGAGGAACAGCTTATTGTGAGTGGCCAGCCCTGCCACCTGAGGCGTGGTGAAGTCCCAGCCTGTGCTGCCACTGAGGGCCATGTCTAGGTCTGTGGCTACGCAGCCACAGGGTCTGTAGGCTTCGATTTTTCAAAACATATTTTCAAGGCTTTTCCCCACTTTCTCCTCTAGTTTCAGTTTCAGTGTCTCTGGTTTTATGTGAAGTTCCTTGATCCACTTAGTACAAGGAGATAAGTATGGATCGATTCGCATTCTTCTACATGATAACAACCAGTTGTGCCAGCACCAATTGTTGAAAATGCTGTCTTTCTTCCACTGGATGGTTTTAGCTCCCTTGTCGAAGATCAAGTGACCATAGGTGTGTGGGTTCATTTCTGGGTCTTCAATTCTATTCCATTGGTCTACTTGTCTGTAAACTTATAGAGGAGAAAGTGGGGGAAAGCCTTGAAGATATGGGCACAGGGGGAAAATTCCTGAATAGAACAGCAATGGCTTGTGCCGTAAGATTGAGAATTGACAAATGGGACCTCATGAAACTCCAAAGCTTCTGCAAGGCAAAAGACACCATCAATAAGACAAAAAGACCACCAACAGATTGGGAAAGGATCTTTACCTATCCTAAATCAGATAGGGGACTAATATCCAACATATATAAAGAACTCAAGAAGGTGGACTTCAGAAAATCAAATAACCCCATTAAAAAATGTGGCTCAGAACTGAACAAAGAATTCTCACCTGAGGAATACCGAATGGCAGAGAAGCACCTGAAAAAATGTTCAACATCCTTAATCATCAGGGAAATGCAAATCAAAACAACCCTGAGATTCCACCTCACACCAGTCAGAATGGCTAAGATCAAAAATTCAGGTGACAGCAGATGCTGGCGAGGATGTGGAGAAAGAGGAACACTCCTCCATTGTTGGTGGGATTGCAAGCTTGTACAACCACTCTGGAAATCAGTCTGGCGGTTCCTCAGAAAATTGGACATAGTACTACCGGAGGATCCATCAGTACCTCTCCTGGGCATATATCCAGAAGATGTCCCAACCGGTAAGAAGGACACATGCTCCACTATGTTCATAGCAGCCTTATTTATAATAGCCAGAAGCTGGAAAGAACCCAGATGCCCCTCAACAGAGGAATGGATACAGAAAATGTGGTACATCTACACAATGGAGTACTACTCAGCTATTAAAAAGAATGAATTTATGAAATTCCTAGCCAAATGGATGGACCTGGAGGGCATCATCCTGAGTGAGGTAACACATTCACAAAGGAACTCACACAATATGTACTCACTGATAAGTGGATATTAGCCCAAAACCTAGGATACCCAAGATATAAGATACAATTTGCTAAACACATGAAACTCAAGAAGAATGAAGACTGAAGTGTGGACACTATGCCCCTCCTTAGAATTGGGAACAAAACACCCATGGAAGGAGTTACAGAGACAAAGTTTGGAGCTGAGACGAAAGGATGGACCATCTAGAGACTGCCATATCCAGGGATCCAACCCATTATCAGCTTCCAAAAGCTGACACCATTGCATACACTAGCAAGATTTTATCGAAAGGACCCAGATGTAGCTGTCTCTTGTGAGACTATGCCGGGGCCTAGCAAACACAGAAGTGGATGCTCACAGTCAGCTATTGGATGGATCACAGGGCTCCCAATGGAGGAGCTAGAGAAAGTACCGGAGGAGCTAAAGAGATCTGCAACCCTATAGGTGGAACAACATTATGACCTAACCAGTACCCCGGAGCTCTTGACTCTAGCTGCATATGTATCAAAAGATGGCCTAGTCGGCCATCACTGGAAAGAGAGGCCCATTGGACACGCAAACTGTATATGCCCCAGTACAGGGGAACGCCAGGGCCAAAAAAAATGGGAATGAGTGGGTAGGGAAGTGGGGGGGGAGGGTATGGGGGACTTTTGGGATAGCATTGGAAATGTAATTGAGGAAAATATGTAATAAAAAAACATATTTTATTTAGGGTTCTTAAATGCTTCAACTTCCCTTCTAGTCCTCCAACAAGGAGTAGGGGAGAAAGGTTAATAGGAAAAGGGGGTTATGGACCTGTTTGGAAGTAGTTCTTTGGGGGCGATTCCACCCTTCATTGTCAGGATGTCAGCAGTCCAGTCCAATAGCAAACACCAAACATGAATCAGCAGTGATGGCTAGATCCAGAAGAAACCGCAAGGCTCCGCTGAATCTGCGAGAGTCAACAGAAGCAGCCAGAAGCAGCTGGAATACCATGAGAAGTTCTTTGGTGAAATGAAGATCAGTGAAGACCAACAAAGACCAGTGAAGACCAGCAAAGACCGGTAAAGACCGGCAAAGACCAGTAAAGACCAGCAAAGACCAGTGAAGCATCACACAGTGTATGCAAGAGCATCCTCTCACTGTGTGTGGGGTTCCATTTCTATTCTTCTTAAACATCACGCACCCTCTCAAGTGTCTGTTTTCAGCAAAACATCACCTGCCCTCCCACAAGACAGCTTCCAGAAAATTATCATGTGACACAGCTGAGTTGTTAAAGAAACTAAAAATTTCCACGCCAGGGGTCAATGTAGATATCTGTGGCTTGTATTACCACTAAAAACCATGGGACATCCCTGGTCTGGGAAGCTGCCTGGGACCACATAGATGTCCAAGGGCTGTACAGAACATGCCCTATCCCACACTGGCTGCAACACTCAGGAGAGCCGGCCCTGCACCTCATCTGGGCAACACAGTGGAGCTGGTTCTGGAGGCCTGGATGTGCTTGAGCGAGCCCCTGCCTCTGCCTCTGCCTCCTGCCAATGGCAACACTGGGTGGCTTAGCTGGAGCAGTGCTGGAGAGCTTGCCCTTGTGGTGCAGATGCGGGAGAGGCAGCGGGTTGAGCAGCTCAGCGAACACCCAGGCCCAGCCCCACAGCTTTGAGTTGGCCCACTCCGAAATCTACATCACCTGTGACCTGTCGGAGAGCGTGAAGGGGCGGGCCCTGATGACCCAAAGCTGCAGGATCTCCGGGACACAGGGCAACAACAGGATGACCAGGAAGAGTCCTGATGAGGATTCAATGTTGATGATGTCACAGAAGCCGGAACCAGAGCAGTGATTCATTGCAAGGGAAGATACTGTGGGACACACTGTGACACACTACAGCTTCCACCATGAGATGCTTTCTATGTTTTTTGTTCTGTTTTGTTTGTGTGGCTTTTTAATTTTTTCTTAAGGGGGAGGTTGCAAGGGTGGCGGGCAGATATGGGGGGACGGGGAGATGAGTGGGACTGGGGTGCATGTTGTGAAACTCTAGTTAAAGTTACACAGCTTTGTAAATATAGGATTAGCAGAGTTTAACAACGGTGTGGATGGAATCGGTTTTGTGGCCAGCCGAGTCGTGGCTCCACGGCAGCTGGAGCGAGGAAGGCTAGTGAGACGCTGCTGTGCAGAGAGCTGTCTCTGGGCGCCACAAGAATAGCTGCACCCTGTGAGAACGGCAGAGAGAAAATGCCACGTGACAGGTTTGGCAACGCTGACCTACTTACTGGATTCTGTATTGGAAACACGGTGGCAAAGCTGCGGAGGATGGAAGGGAAGGCGTTAATCCAACGGAGAATTCCTTTACCTCAGAAACCTTAGATCAATACAGGCGCTGAGCTAAAGGGTAGGAGGGCATATGTCTTACACACAAATCGATCATAAAGCAAAGGAGAGGACCACATGTTAGTTCATTCAGAGCTTACTGGAGGGTGTTTTATATTCGTTTTTATTTAGCACGCGTTCCTATATTCGTATTTGTGGTTAGCGTGTACCTGTTCTGCCTTCTCATATAGGACCTCACTCCCTTTGTACGAACGAACATAGATATGGAGGAGCTGTGGTGTTTGGGCTGAGTCACACCCAAGGGAGCGGAGTGCAGGGTTAATTAAGAGAGTCCCAGAGGTTTTACTCTTCGTGTGCTGGGGATGGAGGCAGGCTGGGAGAGGGCTGGAAAGTATGAGTGGGGGGATGGGAAAGCCAGACCAGTGCCATCATCAGGAAGTAAGGGGCAGTCAGGGATGATGGCAGTGTTGTACATATGCAGAGGGTGTGTGTTGTGTGTGTGTGTGAGAGAGAGGAGAGAGAGAAAGATCAGACCATTTGTTATTTTACATACCAATCCTACTGTTAAAGAAATCTGGAATTATTGTTTAAAACTGAGGGTAAGGAAATGGAGAGATGGCTTAAGAGCACATACTGGGTTCAGTTCCCAGCACTCACACCAGTGCCTCATAGCCATCTGTAACTCCAGCCCTGGAGGATCCCCAGCCCTGTTCTACCTCTGCAGGCCCCTGTATTCACAAACATGTACACGCCCTGCACGCAATCCATCCACATCCATGCATGTATATACAGAATTTAAAGTAGAAATCTTCCATGCATGTATATACAGAATTTAAAGTAGAAATCTTCCATGCATGTATATACAGAATTTAAAGTAGAAATCTTCCATGCATGTATATACAGAATTTAAAGTAGAAATCTTCCATGCATGTATATACAGAATTTAAAGTAGAAATCTTTTTAAAGTAAAATTAAGGGTAGTAATGAAAAAGAGGGAGGAGGAGGAGAACAAAACCACCTCAGTAGTCCTGGCCAGTCTGTAACTCAAAGAGATCTGCCTACTTCTGCCTCCTGAGTGCTAGGATAAAAACTGTGTACCACCATGCCATGACTCCAAAATATGTGGAGGCCTGTAGGAGGCTGCAGTAACGTCTGGCTGCAGTCTGCAGACAGGCCCCATTTACCCAGCCCGTCTGCCCTTCCTCTCAACCTACTGAAAGAATCACGTGGACCACTTTCGGCAGGAATATTAACAGACGTCTGTTTCCTTTCCTCACACATTTTCAAGTGTATTGACATTTTACTCAATATTTGCGTGTTGAGAGAGTTAATGTGTTACACGTGGAATCTGAAACAGTCAAAACAAGAAATGGTCATCACAAGGACAAAGAGAAGAAGTAGAGTTGGAGCTGAGCCAGAAGCTTTCTCCCAGCTGGCTGGCTTCCAGAGTGCTGGAAGGTGCTACGGGCTGCTGGGGAGGAATGTCATCAAGTCTTAACCCAGCCGTGGACCCTGCACACTCACTACTAACAAGATGCGCCTATGAGACCAAGAGCCTATTGCTAGCGTGACTATTATAGAGTTAGCAGTGTCTCTCCGGTTAGAGTTAAAGACTGCTCCAGGAGAGGGAATCTATGCCAGGTACTATAACCTCATCAAAAGCCGTGGCTGGAGATGCCATAAGCCCTACTGAGAAATCTATTGATTTAAGTGGGTCCTGTGCCTGTCACATGCTGCCTTCTACATATCGGAAGTTTACAGTCTTAGATCAGTGCTGCTCCCGGCTTTGGCCAGAGAAGCTACCTTTTACAGTGGGCGGTGGTTACAGCAGACTCTGAGCTGAAAATAAGTGGCCTTTGAATGCTTGGGCCTGAGTAGGAAATTTGTATCACCCCTCCAAGGTTCAGGGTACCTCCTAGAGGAGGGAACAGAAAGAGTGTAAGAAGGGGTGGTGAGATGGTTTAGCAAGATGCTTGCTTGTCACCAAGGCCCTGAGTTTGACTCCCAGAATCCACATCCTGGAAGGAGAGAACCAAGTCCCCAAATTTGTCCTCTCACCTCTACACATGCAGTAGGGCATGCACATGTGCATATATGCATGCATCCTCACACACACAGTATATGCATACACATAGGTTTTAAGGACTACTCTCTTCCAGGCACACCGTGATCATTGCAGCTCATGAACACAGAGTGCCTGTGATAACCTGTTCAAGACAACGGTGATTTTATATAATAACAAGGATACATTTATAAACGCTCCTCAAGATATTGGTCACAATCTAAAGTAAAACGCCAGGGTTACTCAGAGAAACCCTGTCTCAAAAAATCAAAACAAAAACAAAAGAAAAAGAAAAATGTGAAATATACTTTCTTTAAGACATCAAAGGACAGTGGGAACCCTGAGGACAGGAGGATGAAAATCTAAACAACGGGAAGAACCTGGAGTAGCAAGCAGAGCATTGAGCTGCTGGGCCTGAGACCTTTGGCCAAACTCACAAACTCACCCTGAAGTTTTGTTGACCTCCCAGGAAACAGGCTAGAGAAAGGGACCAAGGGACATGGCTGAGGTTCGGACCTCAGCAGAATGACACTATAGCCTTACAACCCCTAAGGCGAGGATGAACTGTCAGGACGCACACCCACAAATCACGATAATCCGTGTGGTTGGTGTGAGTCAGCTCAGTGTTCTCTCCTCCATCACTTACAGTGTGCTTTAAAAGCTGAGCCAAAGAGCTGGGCATGGTGGTTCATGCCTATAATCCCAGTGTGTAAGAAGTAGAAACAGATGGATCAAAAACTGAAGCCCGCCAGACTACAGAGAGAGGAGATAGTCTCAGAGTATCATGTGGTCTGTCTGTGATGGTCGACAGTAAAAAGCGGCAAGTATTATTAGAACTAGAAACACATTTTAAATGTGTATTTTTAAATCCGTAGTATGATGAAGTTCCAAGTGACTGACTAGTTACATGAGGCTTTTTGAAGACTCAAAGAAAAATGCTGGTACGAGGCCATACCTCAGGACTCTAAGTCTGAAAACGTGGCTCAGTTGGTAGAGCGTTTACCTAACCCCTGCTTACGAAGCCCCTGATTGAATCCCTGACATCATGTAAATAAGGTATAGTGGACCACACCTGTAATTCCAGCACTTGGGAGGCACAGGCAGAGCGTCAGATGTGGGATATCACCCTTTGCTATGTAAAGAACTGGAGGCTAGCCTAGGCTACCTGAGACCCTGTATATAATTAATTGGGGGGCAATACAAAAGGAGAGGGAGGGAGGAGAGATAAATAATACTAAGGATGCTTTAAAAGACTATAAAAAATATACATATGTACATATATATATATATATATATATATATATATATATGAAATTATGCCACTTGGGTGATAACACTCCCTGTAAAAGCCATAGAGTATCTAACAAAAGCCCCAGTCCAAGGCGTGAAAAAAGCCTCCCTTCAAGGTGTTGGTCAGGAGAGTCTAAAAGACTCCCCAAACAACCGCTGTTGCCTTTTGTTGCCTCTCAGAGGTTGAAGATGAATCCCTATCACCGAAGACAACACATGCTTCAGACACTGGACTCAAAATCAAGCCGATCTGACACAAAACCCTCTTCCTCCCCGAGGGCTGGCGTCCATAATACCAGCAGGTGCTTTCGTAATACCAGAGGGCTGCCAAGAGGGAAAGCACTCAAAAGCCCTATCCAGCTTTGACACCGTGATGACACCGTGATGACACTGTGGTAGAATGTCCCTAAAATACAATAATGGCACTTACATCTTGGCAGTAACCAACGCCGTCTGATTGGATTTTAGGCCTCATCAACAGGCGGGAAACCACACCTGGTACGATACACCTAGACAATCACCCGTGGCTGGTGAGGTCCTAGATCTTAGAGGAGAAGCCACTACTGCCGCTTTCCTAAGTCAGCATGATTGCCAACTGCGCTCAACATGCTCATCCTTACACCCACAGATAAGTGTAGTCCTCAACCTTCATCAAAGAGTCGACTTTTTGCAGGAGATGGAAATCATCACAGAAAGGCACAACTGATCACAGGGCAGAAGACAACCTACTGTGTGGTGTCTGGGCACAACTGATGCAACCACAACACAACCCCAACACTTAAGGCTCAGCAAACATCATGGGAGAAGAATCAGAAAGGTTTACGAGTCAGAAGACCCAGAAGTCAGTTCCAAGACTGTTACCTTCTAGACAAGGCAGGGAAGCTACAACCAAGGAATCGCAACAGCTTAAACGAGACCTGAACAAGACAGCATGAGCTGGTGTGCCCCAGTGGATGAAGGAAATCACACAGTACCCCAATCCTGGATGAAGAACTACAGACAGCTAATGACTCCTGTGACAGGGAGAATCATTGGATTATTAGTCTTCCCCCAAAATGAGAGCCTTAAATGGTTATCCAAACCCAATGATCAGCCCTAAAAAGCAAAACAAACAAACAAAAACACAAACAAGCAACAGTAAACAGATTCCACAGGATTCATTTATAATCTCTTTAGATTTATATATACACAACATTAGTAATTATTGAATAAGAGGCCGTGAATCTGAAGGGGAGCCAGGGAGGGGGCACACGAGAGGGATTGAAAGGAGGAAAAGAATGTAATTACATTTTAATTAAACAGTATAAAAGAAACTAAATCAAAACAAGTCTTAATTCAGGGAGAATATAGTTTTGGGGCAGCAAACAGCAGGTCCTGACTGAATCTGTCTGGTGTTTGTGCTTTGTGAACAAAGTTTTGTTGAAGTCAGACTCTCGGCTAGTGGGCATTTACAAGGAATACGTTTCAGAATCCATGTTTTCTTTAACCATCTAAGATGCATGTGGCATTTGTTTTCTGTAATACAGGGAATCACAGTCAAGTTTATGCGCTAAGCACTTCATATATGTGCTATCTCCTTTCATCGTTACAGTGGCTCTATAAAGTACCTAGAATTATTCCGGTTTAATGGAACATAAACTCTCTAGGAAATGGCAGAGCCAGATTTTAAGACAAACCAGATTTGTACAACAGGCTTAGAGAGTTTTAAAGGCTGGTTTAGAGTGCTGTGTGAAGTCGAGTCCACGGTGTCTTGTTTTCCCACAGGGACATGTTTCATGCCAAGGTTAGATGTTGTGATGTGCAGTCTTGCCATATCTGAAGAACAATTTATGTTTTTTCACTTTCTGTGTGTAGTAACAGGCTACAGTTCGGCCTATTATGTGCATGAACAGTCTCTCTGTCTGTCTCATTCTCTCTCTCTGTCTCTCTCTGTCTCTCTCTCTCTCTCTCTGGTGTGTGTGTGTGTGTGTGTGTGTGTGCGCGCGCGCGCTCGCGCGTGTGTGCTTTCCGTAGTAGAAGGACAGAGGAAGGGCATGTTTGAAGGGCTGGCATGCTCACGGTGTGCAGAGAAGCCCAGTTGCTATAAATAGAGAAAAGAGCAGGGATGCTGAATAGAGCAGTAATGAATGAGAATGAGGGGATGCGGACGGAGTCGTGAATCTATTATTAGAAGTCTAATATAACTTAAGAGGGGCAACTGCTGTGCAAGTCTAAGAAAAATATATAGGCATTTGAGGGAGGTAATTGTGCCTTTGCGATGTATCAGCGAGAGGCCATTGAAGCCTCTAAAACCCACAGTTAGCGGAACAGGGCATTCGCTACATTGTATGACATGCAGAAGAATGGACTATCAGCACGCTGGCTGGTTACCAGGTTCTCAGATCTGCTTTGCCCTGCTTGCGCTGCTACATTAACCTGTTACAGTTTAGCGGATGGTAGCAGAAGATACCCAAGAGGGAAAGACAAAGAATGTTTCTTACAGCACAGGAAGTAGTGTATGTACCACGTGTGGGTCAATGCTTCTCATTCCAGGTCTCCCAGGCACACTGCAGAGAGTCCCAGGTGGAAATATGATGTGCTTGGGAAACCCAATCCTTTGCAGCCCTGCAGCCCTGTGTTTTGTCCTCAAACTTCTCACTGTAAGCTCAAGCCTGATACATAGCCCAAGTGTTGGCAGGGACACTCTAGACCTGTGGCAGACTGACTCTCCACTTCCGCAGTGTCTCTAGTGGCCTCTGTTGATAATGCCTAAATGTTCTACCTGGCAAAGGATAAAAGGACCCATATCCGTTCTCAGCCAGCAGACAATGGAGAGTGGATATGAAGACAAGGAGCAACAAACTGAAAACAGGCGGATTAGATTATCAGTGGGACCCAGGTGCCGCTGAATGAGATGCTGTGAAAAGTCTAGGAGAAAGGGCAAGGATCTCATTTGTTTTAACAAGTCAGTATCTATCTGTCCATCTGTCTGTCTATCTATGTATCTATTTATCAGTTATCTATTTATCAGCTATCTATCCAACTCACTATCTACCTATCTATCTCTTCATATAGTGTGACAGACAGTGAGAAAGAGAGACGATGTCCACTGTTCACACTAAGAGAACTAAAAACCATGGCCCTTGACTATGCTGATTAATCTTCACTGTCACCCTGATTGGATTTAGAATCACTATGGAAACAGCTCTGGACCCATCTGTGAGGGTATTTCCACATACCCTGGAGTAATACTGCTTGTTGGCTTGTGGGTTCTGGCTCCTGCTTAGCTTATAACCCAGGATCACCTTCCCAGGGATAGTACTGCCCACTGTTTAAATACTACTACTACTGTCTTCTCCAATTACCATATCTTAAATCACTAACATTTTTTAAAACACACATTAGGCATTAAATAATGAACTGAAGCATTTTTGGAAGTTAGTCCTGTTTAGGTCGGCGTTTGTTGAATATCTAGAAGGCACCAGTTTTTAAATGGGATGGAGCTTATCAAGTGACTATACAAAGTGATTTAATAAAACTTTCTTTTGCATGTTTTGTTGACTCCCCATCAATCTGTTCTCCACATGGCATTGTTCTAATATTCTGTATTGGAAGATATATTCTATTTTCCTGCACTTTTGTGTCCTCCTACTTTTTAAGACTATTTCTACTGTTGTTTCAGACAAAGTCTCATGTATCCCAGGTTGGCACAAACTTACTCTGTAGAAAAGGGTGGCCTTCAAATTTTTTTTAATCCCCCTGCCTCCATCTCTTGAGGACTAAGCTCTCAGGCATGCACAACCACACCCAGTTATAAAGACACCTTTTCTTTTTCTTCTTAAAGCCTAAGGACCATTTTATTAGAGAGAAAAACCCCAGGACAGGCAAGCTGGAAATCCCAGCAGCTGACAGAGGAGGGAGATGAATAAAAAGAAGTATTCACACCTTTGAGATGTCAGCGACTGCATGGATGTTGTGAGGAAGGGCTTTAGAGAGAGAGGAGGCACCCAGAGTGTGAGGGAAAGCATGTGTAGGATTTCGGTCAGTATCCAAATAAGAGACAGAGTGCAGAAAAGGGAGTCTGGGAAGTAATACAGCAGTAGGGAGCTGGGGCAGAACCCCAAATGACAGAGAGAGAGAGAGAGAGAATAGTTTCCTCCAAGATTGAAACACTCCATCCTAGAGAGAAGCTTCTTAAAACAGAATGTAAACAACTCAAAACGCTACAGGAAGTCCCTGAAACTGGCCAGATTTACTATGCTTCCCCCCACCCCCATCCCAAGTATATGAAAGGAAACAATATCAGCTCAGAATACCCCAAGACCAAGTTCTCAGCACAAGAGGGGCAAGGGCAGGGATATGAGGCAAAGAAAGGAGAGAGAGAACAAGGATGAAGGGGTAGGAGATAAGGAGAGCAGGGAGGGGTATTTGTCCCAGAGGGGTACAAATGACTGCCTCTGGATAAAGAAGAGACAGACTTGGCCCATGGGAAAATGGCTGTTTATAAGGTAAAAAGGAAGCCCCATAATAGGATGAAGTGTTTCATTTTAATTGGGCATGCTAGTTAGGTAATCCAAAGGGGGCTTTTGATTGCTCAATTTCTATAACTTTGAAAGCAGGGCCTTGGTAGTGAGCCTCAGGAGGTGGAAGTAGTGAAATAAGAAAATAGAACTTGTTGGCTAGCTTTAGTCATGTAATCTAACGGGTTTGAGAAGAAAGAGGAATGGAGGAGAAGGGCAAGGTCTGCCAGAGCCGCCTTTGCCATGCTCTGACTGGCTAGAGTACCTTCAGTATATAAACAGGAAAGATAGCTGATAGTCACTCTCAAGATAAGCTGCAAAGACTCTCAGACAAGCCGAGTGGCTTGGAAGAAGCGGAGACCAACCAAGCGTCCCTAAAGAAGCAGAGACCAGCTTAACTGCCCAGAAGAAACAAAGACCAAGGAAGCCTCCTGGAAAGGGCACTCTCCAACCTGCTGAGTCGCCTGCAGGCTGTGCTGTGTGCTCCAGGCTTCCAGCTCTTGTGAGCTGTCACCCATGTCAGAGTAGGCTGTGGTGATCAATTGTCATTTGAGTTGTTTCTGCTCCTGTAAATAAACATGATAAAACTCACTGGTTCACCAAGTTGGACTTTGTCGGCATTCATACTTTGGTCTGTCATGGGCTCCTTATCTGGGGTGAGTAGACGTGTGTGTGTGTGTGTGTGTGTGTGTGTGTGTGTGTGTGTGTTGCTACTCCCCGAGAAAAGTCTGTTACACTAGGAAGTGTGTGTGGGGGGGGGGGGGTCCATCACAGCAGGACAAATAGAAGGTTCAGTTCTTAAGAGCATTTACTGCCCTTGGAGAGGACCCTAATTCAAATGTGTTTCCCAATGATCATGTCGGGAGACTCACAACTGCCTGTATCTTCAGCACCAAAGGATCCAGCACCCCCTTCTGGCCTCCTTGAGCACCCACACCCATGTGCACAAATCCACACCGAGATGCACACCATACAAAATTAAAAATAATTTTTAAAGGGAAAGGAAGAAGTTACTCTTTTGCTCTTAACCTGAGAAGCAGGCAGGCCAAGCAGTGAAGATCAGCAAGCATTGCTGAGATGCAGTGCTCTCAGGATACAGCCCCCAGGCCTGTACCGTCATAGAGTTACTTAAGCCAGTAGGAGACTGGAAATTGATTTTTGTCAATTAGGAGCATCTGAAGTAGAAACAGCCATCTTAGTAAATGTTTGACAATCAGCTCTCCAGTTGGTAGCATTTCTAGCTTTAATAGTGTGACTATTCCCATCAGGTACAATTTCAGGCTATCAGCATGACATCACTAAAAACGCAGAGTTGGAGAGATGGGCTCAGCCAGCGTTTGTGACCCAGAGCTAATTATAGCTGCTCACCAGGGAGTAGGAAGAAAGACATTGGATCCACCTGGTCCAGAAGATTAGAAGAGTCCACAGCTTTTCCGCGGGGCTGCGAGGTCAGTTGAGACGTGCCTCCCCCACAAATAATGTTATTTAATTTCTGAGCATCTGAGAAGCAGCTTAACATTCCTCTTAAATCCTGAGTGATAGATATTATCAACAAGGTAAAAGGACTTGCTGAAGTTCTTTCTAGAAGGTAAAATCCTTCAAAATACAAACAGCCTTCTAGTAGTCATAGAACCTGTGACGGAGCATGCTGGGCTTCATCTTGTTTTTCCTTCACATTTCCAGAAAATGCTAGAAACTTTTGTCGCTTTCTCTGTCCAATGAGGTATCAATACATCGGAGTATGTACAGGTTGCACTTACTGCCCCACTCCTCAGAGCACTGGGAAATCATGTCTGCCCACGTTAAAGAAGAGTGATGACTGAGTTAGAAATGCACAAAGACTTGAAGGCGATTTTTAGAAGAGATATCAAAATAGCCAATAAAAATACACAAAGTGGGTCTTGAGAGATGGCTCAGTGGTCAAGAGCACTTGTTCTCGCAGAGGACCCAGAGTCCATTCCCAGCACCCACATGGCAACTGACAATGTAACTCCTGTAACTCCAGTCCCAGGGCATCCGACTCTGGCCTCTGAGGGCGCTGCACACTTATTGTGAATATACACACATTCAGGCAAAACACTCACACACGTAAAATAAATCTGAAGCTTAAAAATTATGCAAAAGTGCTCCACACCATTCGTCACTAGGTAAATGCAACTTATATCTATTGACACAGCACTAACCACCACTCTAACCAGGCAAGCTTTCAGAAGACTGGCCACATCAGGTACTGGCAAGAATGAAGTAACTAAAACTCTTCTGTGTTGCTGGTGTGGAAGCAGGAAGATTAGAGTTCACAGTCATCCTTGGCTGCATAGTGAGTTCAAGGCTTCTCTGGGCTACTTGAGACCCTGTATCAAACAAACAAACAAACAAACAAACGTATACAGGAGTGTTCATGACAGCTAGGTGTAGAATAGTCTCACATGAGAAGATATCCTGGTGTCCATGAACAGAAAATGCATAAGCTATGTCTTGTTGATGCAAGTCCCCCATTAAGAAGAAATGACTACTAATTTGCACAATGACATAGAGTAGCATCGTAAACACAGTGAGTGAAAGAAAGAAAGTACAAGAGCCGTGTTCTGCACAGCTAAGCATTTGATTTACTTTGGTGAAGTTTTTGTTTTGTTTTGTTTTGTTTTGGGGGGAGGTTTTGGGGGGGTTGTTTTGTTTTGGTTTGGTTTTTTTTCGGTTTTTCAAGACAGGGTTTCTCTGTGTAGCCCTGGCTCTCCTGGAACTTACTCTGTAGACCAGGCTGGCCTCGAACTCAGAAATCCGCCCGCCTTTGCCTCCCAAGTGCCCCAAGTGCTGGAATCGAAGGTGTGCGCCACCACCTCCCGGCTGGTTTTAATATTTTTGTGAATGTCTGTTTTCAGTTCCTTGGGGGTATCTGTGAATAGAAATACTAGGGCATATAGTTCTAAGCTCGACATTTTTTTCTTTTGTAGGATCTAATAAAGTGGTTCTACAGAAACAGAGATGATTGACATTTCTGTGCATAGAGGTGTGTGTGTGTACATGTGTCTATGGGCATATGAGGGGCATGCACATGTGTGTGCATATATGTGTGTATATATGTGTATTAGAAGGGAGAAGGTATGATGTTGGGATAATAGTAAGTATTGTGCACTGTGTAAAGATTATTCAAACGTTGATTTCTGTGCTGGCAGAGTTGAGTGCAGACCTGACTTTGGTATTGTTATCCATATGGCTGCATCATATTTTGTAAACACTCCCTCTCTCACCTTCTGGTCGCTTTTAGTAAAAAGCTGATGGCCTGTAGCAAAGGCAGGGCAGGAAGGTGGGACTTCCGGCAGAGGTGGGAACTCTGGGAAAGAGTCAGATGCATGAGAATTCTCCAACCAGACATGGAGGAAGAAGCAGGCCTGGGTAGCCCCATTGCAGATATATAAATGATATAAATGGGTTAATATTTCATTTGTAAGAGCTAATTGGAAACTAAAGTAACCAAAGGCCTAAAGCTACTTTAAATAGATATGTCTCCATGCCATTATTCAGAGCTAGGACAGGCATAGGAAGGCCTTACAGTCATAGTAGGAATCTTCAGAAATAGATGTGGCATTGTCTAGGTCAGACCAGTTACTTTGTACACAGTGCAGGAAGACAAGAAGGAAGGTGAGAAGGAGGAGAAAAAGGACAAGAAGAGGAAGAAATATCTGCACCTAAAATCATGTTTAGCATAGAACTGGACAAAATTATTGACTTAATGATTGATATACAACTTTTTAAAGCACAAAAGTAATCCTATATAGTACCAGTTCATTTTAAGTGACATTAATATTTTAGTTGTCGATACTAGGTAGAAAGCCAGAGGGAAATCTGGAAACTCCTGACCAGCTATTCTTTTGAACACAACACCTCACTCTCTTGCTGATTATGAGACTTCTTTCTATGTAACATTGGTAGGAAGTTTTTATTTCCTCGAGTAACTGTTATGCAACCACAAGAAGGGCCCAACTATAGGTTCTGAAACCAGTAGGGGAAGCTTTTTAGCCAAGGACAACCAGGAGAACACTTTCACTTGAACCTTTCTTCCTCCTGGCCCAAAAGAGTCTCTGGAGCCTTGGATTCAGATGGACATTGGGGGAGCAATGAACCTCCAATTCCACCCTCTCCCATTGAGTTGCTATTAATATGCCAGATCTGCCTTGAGGGACAAGTTCAGTTTTCGAGCTGTAGATATTTGGGTCAAAAAAAAAATCAACATTCAAAAGTTGTTCATTTCAGATTCAGAATCAAAAGTAAAACCATTTCCAAAAAGCTAACTCTAATGAGAGAGAACTTCAATAGCTGGAGAGTTTAAAGAGGGAAAGGGTAAGGTGGAGGGGGGAGCCTTTGCCTGCTGGTTTATTCTTTGAAATTAAAAGCTGAACATAGCAGATCAAAGAGACAGCCTGTGGCCATCGAGTCCCTTCTCTGATGAGCTACAGAATGGGTGTGGTTTTGCGGAGCCTTCTGCCACAGAATTACTTCTGACCTGTCAACACGGGTCAACTCAGACTCACCTAAAGAGTAAATGTGAAATAGCCCTAGGTCTAGGGACCATCAATAATAAACTCATAATAAAATATACATATTCCATTAGATTAGTCAGTCACAAAAGCAGGTGGACCCAAGGACTTTAACTATGAACTGCAGAAAATGAAATGGGGGGGGAGGGGCGGTGTTACCAGCTGTGGGTAGTATTGTGTGGGATGGGTTCTCTAACAGATCTTTCGAATGCTTTTTGAAAAGTATGCTCTCACTAATCTTAACAGATAATTTTCAGTATCAGCAAGTGTCAGCCACAAATGATAGTCAAGAGAGGTCTGCAATTTAGTCACATGTTTGGCTATGGAGACTTTTAAACTCTATTGTGAACCATAATCTGCCAAGTAGACATCAAACAGGTTAAAGTTATTTGTTTCACTGATGACAAGCTCAGAGGTCATTCATAGGCCACCCTGTTAGGTCGGCCTTCTCTCATTACATTTGGAATCAAAAGGGACCACTAACTTGAAGCCCAGAGAGGTGAAGTCGGTTTCTAAGGTAGCCGCCAAGTACGGTAATAGTATATAGAGTCAAAGCTCTAGCGCCTGACTCCTAACCAATCCCCTGTGCTGTGCCTATAAAAAAAGAATAGTCAGCTGGGCATGGTGGCTCAAGTCTGCAATTCCAGGCCTTGGCAGGTACAGGCAAGTTCCAGGCTTTTCAGGATTCTCAAAAACAACAAAAAACATTGTAATAATATTAATAGTAGTAGTAGTAGTAGTATCAGTAGTAGTAGTAGTAAACTCTTGGTAGAAAATGAATGTCTATCCAAAGAAAACTATATAGTAAACTGTGATGAGCACATGTAGAATTCTCCTTAGCTGGAGTTTACTAAGGTATAGCACAACATGAAGATATAGCATGTTTTAAAATGTAGTAAAAGACATCTTTTAAAAAGGTGACTTAATTGGGTGTATGGCACACACCTGTCACACAGTTCCACCAGTCAGGGACTAAGTATTCAAACATCCAAGCTTATGGCGGTGGTACGTAGCGGATATTCTCATTCAAACCACCACAATATATTCACAACTACCCATCACTTACAGTCACACTTAAACTATTGCTGATTACAAAAGACAACTAACTGTCTTAATTAGGGTTTAACTGCTGTGAACAGATACCATGACCAAAGCGATCCTTATTAAAAACAACATTTCATTGTGGCTGCCTTACAGGTTCTGAGGTTCAGTCCATTATCATCAAGAAAGGAACATGGCAGCATCCAAGCAGGCATGGTTCAGGAGGAGCTGAGAGGTCTACATCTTCATCTGAAGGCTGCTAGCAGAATACTGACTTCCAGGTAGCTGGGATGAGGGTCTTAAAGCCCACACCCACAATGACACACCTACTTCAACAAGGCCATACCTCCAAATAGTGCCACTCCCTGGGCCAAGCATATTCAAACCATGACACCCCCATAGACTCATATATTTGAATACTTGGCCCAAAAGGAGTGTGGTGGATGCCAGGCAGGAGGAGCAGAGGTGGGCAAGTAAGCTTCCTGTAGATGGTCCACCATTTTGCGCAGCTATGATGGATGTACCTGGGAGAGGCACAGCCCAAGGAGCTTCATTTCGATGGCTTCTTGCTGCTGCAGTGCCTTCTCCTATTTACCATTGCTACATTCCTCTTACCTAGCATGGCGTGGTTGAGCATGGGAAGACCCTCACTGCCTAGAGTCTGATGTGACTGTTTCTTCGGAGACAGCCCACACTATTGGGCAATATTCCAGAAGATCAATATGAAGATGAACTTTCAGAACATAAAATTTGTTTAGATGAATTAATAATTTTTATAGTATTCCTGATTTGATTTAAATCATTTTAGGAAGTTAGGGTACTTGATAGAGAGTTTAAAGGAGATGGCTTAAGTTGTTTTGCCAGAAAGATATACTAAAGTTAGAATTAAGAGTAGAATATGTAGGGGCTGGAGAGATGGCTCAATGGTTAAGAGCACTGACTGCTCTTCCAGAGGTCCTGAGTTCAAATCCCAGCAGCCACATGGTGGCTCACAACCATCTATAATGGGATTCAATGCCCTCTTCTGGTGTGTCTGAAGACAGCAGCAGTGTACTCATATAATGGACTGAACCTCTGGAACTGTAAGCCAGTCCTGATTAAATGATTTTCTTTATAGGAGTTGCTGTGGTTATGGTATCTCTTCACAGCAATAAAACCCTAACTAAGATAGTAGGTCAGAACATTTTAAAAATAACAACTTAAGGGTAGAAGTTTAAAGAGCATGCTCCTTATTTTTTTAAGAGAATAAGTACAGCTTTTCTAACCACCACCCTGCTCCCACCATTTAAACTGGCAAAGCAATCACTACTTGTGCATAAAATATTGGTTTGTTTCTGTGATAATTTTCCTGGCTCATCCAACCTACAATGCACAAGCCTCTGAAGATTAAACTTTGGAGAGCATATCTATGAGCTGAAAAACTATAGTTCCATATTTTAAAACTTGTTCTCCTAAGAGTGGTAAAACACTTACAATCCCAGCACTGTGGGACAGGGATCTGAGGTATATGAGGATCAGACAAGCAAGATCATCCTTGACTGCACAGTGAGTTTGAGCAGGCTGGCATATAGTATACCCCATCTCAAAAAAACAAAATTATTCTTAAGATCATTTATAGAGGGCTAGAGAGATAGCTTAGAAGTTAAGGGCACTTACTGCTCTTACAAGTGACCTGGGTTCAGTTCCCAGCACCTACGTGTCAACTCATATCTGCAATTTCAGTTCCAGGGGATTTGATGCCCTCTTCTGGCCCCTAAGAGAACTGCACACTCATTGTATACATACACACATAAATAGACAAAATACTCATATATATATATATATAAAATACAAATATACATTTTTGAAATTTTATTTATAGGATATTCTTTATAGGATATTTAAAATCATCCAACCTACAATGCAATGAATTATCTTAAATCATGGGATATATAATAAAGATAGTATCTTTATAATATTTATAGGATATTTTTATTTCTTGATATGTTGTCACACTATTATTTGATTATCCATTTACCTCAGTATGGCAAGAATTATCAGATATCAATTTGAGAGCTTAGGGGTAAAATTTTAAATTAAATAATAAATTTAATATTTATTAATATTAGAATGAAAGTCATTACAAATGATTCAGTGTTTATAATCTGCTGAAAAACTCTGTATAGTGTTGGTTACCCAATAAAACCTACCAGGCTACCAGGGCCCTGTGCGGTTAAATGATGGTTCAACCTGTACAGCCCTCCAAGGGAGCCAATTCCTCCAGCATTTGCCATCCAGAGCTTTAAAATCTGAAGAACGGCCAAAATCAAGTCCTCATTTTTATAACTATATAAATGTCATCTAAATGTGTCCACCACTAGCTTTCCCCCAAAGCAGCACACTATAAATAATACACTCCATCTGCTCATTGGTATGTACCGCTGGGATGTCTCCTTGGGCTTAATTACAGACCTCTAACAATAATGGACTTTTCGTGGCAAGTGTAGTGTGTGAGCCATTTCAGCTTTAGTGGGTGCGTGCGTGCTGTACTTCTGGCTGATGGCAGAGAAGAATTTGCAGCCTTGCACTGTTATGCTAAGCTGCATCCCTCCTTTTGAATCAGCACCATGCTCTTTGTTGTCAGGCTCCATGATTGCAGCCTCTGGTACTTTGGCAGCCTTTAGATGCACCACATCAGAGTTTCTGTCTTCCTCACCAGAAGACTGTTTCTTTTCCCATTCCTTTCCCCTTCAGCCATGTTCAAATGGCCCGACTGTGGCATGTTTTGGCCAGTTCTCTTCAGACCTATTTCTATACACGTCCACTGAGGTATGTGAATCACGGAGCTGAGCTAAGAGTGTGCATTGCTCCTAGATGCTTCAGTCCACAAAGAAGGCTCCTCTGAGGCTTTGTGTTATTTTTGTTATGACAAAAAATATAGCTGGGCAATGGTGGCACATGCCTTTAATCCCAGCACTCGAGAGGCAGAGGTAGCCTGATCTTAGTGACTTCAAGGACAGCCTGGTCTACAGAGCAAGTTCCAGGACAGCTAGAGCTGCTACACAGAGAAACTAACTCAGAAACAAAACAAAACAAAACAAAACAAAACAAAATTATCTTGCCTGTGTTTCTGTTTTGGTTTTTTTATTAAAATTTTACATGTGTGTCTTGCTTGCATGTCTATGCACTACATGCATGCCTGGTGCCAATGGAGGCCAAAGGAAGGCATATGATTCCAGGCAATGGAGTTTAATCCCAGCACTCGGGAGGCAGAGATAGGTTTATTAGTGGTATTATCAAAAAGAGGAGAAGTTTGCTCTTTGCAACTTTTGTTATTTCTATCTGAAGAAACATGATGTAAAGGATTCCAAGAGTTCCTGATGTCTGACATGAAAACAGTCACCTCTGGTGAACAGCTCGTCTGCTGTTCCCCAATGGCTCACAGTGACCTAGTTTTCATCTACTAAGACGCGAACCCAAGGGAACTGATCCAGGACTGCGATGGAGCCCCGCTGGAAACTCCATCCAGAGAGGCAGATGGGTGACAAGCAGAGGGGGTGGGGGCACCTGGCAGGTGCTACCTCAGAGCATCAGGAGGGAACTGTCACAGGTGTCTACATCCACAGCTGCCTTGCTCAGGCTGGCAACTTCTAGAAAGTCCTCGATCAGCCTTTCTGGCTTTATTATTAATGTACATTTCTAGTCTGCTTCATGAAGTTATTCTTTTCTTCCATTTGAGAAACAAATTCAATTCTTGGCAGTTTTGTTGTTGGTTTGCCGTAGGATCTCATGCGGCCTCTGCTGGACCCAGATTCTTAGAATGGATGCTGCCCTCGAACCCCTGATCCTGCTGCTGCTTCTAGTCCCTCAGCCTTGACATCACAGAACTACATACTGGGAATCTTTGCTGCCTGAGAAAAAACCTATTCTGTTTGAGATCAGAACTATTCCAGCACTTGAGAGGCAGAGGCAGGCAGGTATCTGTGAGTTTGAGACCAACCTAGTCTACATAGTTCCAGGATAGCCTGGGCTACATAGAGAGACATTGACTCGAAAAAAAAAATGTTGGGCTGAAGAGATGCCTCAGCGGTTAAGAGCACTGACTGCTCTTCCAGAGGTCCTGAGTTCAAATCCCAGCAACCACATGGTGGTGTAAGACCCCCAATGCTGGGCCTCTGCTCAAGTCCCGGGATGAGCTGGCCAACACCCCAACATCTCGAGAGAAAACCACACCTGATGCAAACTGCAAGAGGTTTTATTATCAGCTAGCTGAGGACGAAGTCCCTCCGCCGCGCAGGGCAGGGGAGTTTGACCCCGAGCAGTGACAGTAAGGGGCTTTTAACAGCTAGCTGAGGAGTTGGGAGGAGTTGGGAAGAGTTCTTCTCTTCCGGGTGTCCTTGGTGAAATTTACAAGGCAGGAGTGGGGAGTGAGTTCTTTCTGAATTTTTATCTCTGTGTCCTCGGCACAGGAAGGCAGGCATCTCTGGTTGTACAGTATAGAAACAAAAAGGCTCTTTGCTGGCTATAGAGAACAAAGAGCTTCTTTCTAGCTGTATTTTTAGAGATCAGGGAAAACAAGCTTGGGGAACATCCAGGGGTTTTACCTTCCAGGGAGAAACGCTCTAAGTCGGGGTCTCACAGTGGCTCACAACCATCCGCAATGAGATCTGATGCCCTCTTCTGGGGTGTCTGAAGACAGCTACAGTGTACTTATATATAATAAATAAAATAAATCTTTAAAAAATAGAAATCCAGAGAATCATAAAAACCTATACTCTGTTAAGTGAGAAAATCTAAAAGAAATGGAGGAAAAGAAAAAGAAATTCAGGGCCAGATGTTTTTAAAAACAAAATGAGGGGCTGGTGAGATGGCTCAGTGGGTAAGAGCATCCGACTGCTCTTCCAAAGGTCCGGAGTTCAAATCCCAGCAACCACATGGTGGCTCACAACCATCTGTAACAAGATCTGATGCCCTCTTCTGGCGTGTCTGAAGACAGCTACAGTGTACTTACATATAATAAATAAATAAATCTTTAAAAAAAAAACAAAACAAAAACAAAAAGCAAAACAAAATGATTAGAACCCGGTGCACTGACTTGCATTGGTGCCTGTGGTAAAGACGACCATAAATTCACTGTGGCTCTCCCCCTCAAGAGGTCTGGTGTATATTTGCATTCCTCTTGAATCTGTGCTGGATGCACACCTTGCTTAACCAACAGAATGTGGTGGGCATGGCTTCCTGCCGCTGGCGCCTTCCAGCTTTGCCTCCTATGACTCACTTGTGGGAAAGGGACTCCCTGACTCAGACTCCAGCTGCTGTGATCCGAGGAGCCGAGCCATACGGAGAAACAGCATCCAGCAGGCTATTTATGAAGAAGCTTTGACCACCATCCCCAGGACACTGCTTAAGGCAGCCACTAGCATCTAACATCATGCGCACGAGCTATCTTGGATCCAAGCACTACACCCACAAGAGTCACACAGAGAAACAAAACCACACAGAGCCCGGTCAAACGTAAAACTGTGCAAGAAAGTCATGCAAAACCAGACGCTAAAATCACTGTAACTAGTTTTCATGTTGACTGACTCTATTGGACTCTACTGGGAGAAGCTGAAAATTTACCACTCCAGACTTCTATCCATAGAGACATAAACCTTGCTTCTTACATGCACTGTTTTAACCTTTGTGGTAGAGCACATACCATCCAGACTACCCTAGCACACTTATTTATAACTACTAATATGACTATGACATTTGTATGGCCTGGTGAAACAAAACTATATTCTTATACTAAAAAAAAAAAAAAAAACCCAAAACCCTTAAGCTATGCAGTAACAACATACTTGTAGTCACAGCTGTTCAAGAGGCACAGACTGGAGAATCATTTCAGTCCAGGAGTTCAAGACCATTCTGGGCAACCCAGGGACATTCTGTCTCAAATAAGACCCAAGTCCACACCATTTTTCACCTAGAAAACCCCTTCCCTCTTCATGCTCTCTTATTGTGTATACTTTTTCTCTTCCTTTCAAATTAAACTGTTTGCTCGTTTGAGGTAGGGACATGCCTAAGTGTCACAACTTGTATGTACACGTCAGATGACAACTCTCTCTTCTCTTCTTCCACCATGTGGAACCCAGGGACTGACCTCAGGTCATCAGAGTTGGCAGCGAGCACTCTGACCTGATGAGCCATGTTGCAGGTACACTTATTAGCCAATGAATATTTGACACAAGGATTTGTCAACATTATCACATTTTGAAGGTACTTGTCATTGACATTATTTTTTAGTTTAAATCTACTTATTTTGTCTGTGTGGGTATCTTGTCTGTATATGTGTCTATGCACTACCTGTGTGCCTGGTGTGCACAGAGGTCAGAAGATGTCAGATCCCATGAAATTGTAGTTAACTAGTGGTTGTGAGTTGCCATGTGGGTGTCTGGGCATTGGACCCTGATCCTTTCAAAGAGCAGTCTGTGTTCTTTACTACTGAGACATTTCTCCAGTCTGCCACTGCCACTGATATTCTTTAAGTAACATAAATTAGGAATGCTCTCTAACACAATATATCAACTGGAGTAACTACAGTTTTACTGAGCAAAAGTGCTACTAATTTGT
The DNA here is from genome assembly GCF_000001635.26 of Mus musculus. Classification (NCBI taxonomy): domain Eukaryota; kingdom Metazoa; phylum Chordata; class Mammalia; order Rodentia; family Muridae; genus Mus; species Mus musculus. The sequence goes on from NC_000071.6 coordinate 65,195,949, forward strand.
AACCATTATAGTTTTACAAATGAAAACCCAAGTTTGCTGCTTAGACCTTAGAATTCTCTCTCCTTAGGTTTTATGAAGTCCACCGGTCAGTTTTTTAAAGTTGATTTGAGATGAAATGTATACACCACTAAATCCATCATCTTGAAGTGTACAATACACAAGAGTCACAGAGTTGCATAACCATTACCACCATGTAATAGCCTAAAATTTTCATCACATTTCAAAAACACACACTGCTGGTTTTCTATCTACAGAATTGACCACTGAATGGAGTCTTATAATCTGTCTCTTTTTTTCTGTTTTGGTTCAAGAGAGAGTTCCTGTCCTGGAACTCACTCTGTAGACCAGTCTGATCTCCAATTCAGATATCTGCCTGCCCCTACCTCCTGGGTGCTAGGATTAAAGTTGTGTGCCACCACAGCCCAGCAATGCAATCTCTTCTTGTCAGCAGCTTCTTTCTCTTCATCTGTTTGAGTTGTTATGTGGCGGTCCTCAAGTCGATGGGTTACCTATCCATTCACCTCCTGAAGAAGGCCTTGGTTTCTTCCAAATTTTAACAACTCTGACTGAAGTTGTTATAAATGCCCACGTCTGAGTTTTGTATGGTATGTTTTCATTTTGTTTGGGTAGATACAAGGAATACAAGTCCTGGGTCACATGGCAAAAGCACCCTTAGCTTGGTAGGGAACTGCCAAACTATCCTCCAAAGAAACCGCTTGTCATCTGCAGAGTCCTTCTGGCTAGGAGTTTGGTCAGACATGTTTTATGCATATTTCAAAATCTTTGTTTTCTTGTTTGGTTTTAAAGTTGTCTTTTGAGTCGGTCTTTGGTTAGGCTTGTCTTTTGCACATGTGTGCACTTGGAGGCCAGAGGACAGCTCTCAGGACTCGGTTCTCTCCATCCACAATGTAGTATTGGAATTGAACTGAAAATGTCAGTATTGGCAGCAAGTGCCCACACTCCCTGAGCCATGCCCTGGCCATGCTTTTAGTTTTAATTTAGTTCCATGTATCTATCCTTTCCCCTATGGACTGTTCTTTACTACAGTTTAAAAGTAATCACCAAACCCAAGATCACTTAAGACTTTCTTCTATACCGGCCTTAGTTAAGTTTCTATTGCTGTGAAGAGACACCATGACCGAGGCAACTCTTATAAAGGCAAACATTTCACTGGAGCTGGCTACAGTTTCAGAGGTTTAGTCACATGGCATCATGCAGGCAGACCTGGTGCTGGAGAAGCCAAGGGCTCTATATCTTGATCCAAAGACAGCCAGGAGGAGACTCTCTTCCGCACTGGGCAGAGCTTGAGCACTAGGAGACCTCCAAGCTCACCTACACAGTGACACATTTCCTCCATCAAGGCCACATCTATTCCAACAAAGCCTAAGAGTGCCACTTCCCATGGGCCAAGCATATGCAAACCACCACAATTGTCTTATTTCCAATTTAGCATCTTTCATTTGGTCTGCAGTTGATTTCAAGTAATTTTTGTGAGAGACTTTTTTCAGATTCTCTTGCATGTGGACATACAGTTGTTCCAGCACCTTGTGTTGGGAAGACACTCCTGCTGCCACACTGTTCGGACCTTGCTCTTTGTCAAAGATCAGTTGACTAAATCTTTTTGGATCTTTCCTGGGATGTGTTTGTCTCTTCTATCATCCTTATCACTTAGTCTTAAACACACTCAAAATTTTTTCTTTTACATTTACTTTGTGTACTTACAGTGAGGAATATGTGCAGGGCATATGTGTGGAGTTCAGAGGGCAGCTTGCAGAAGTCAGCTCTCTCTTTCTACCATATGGGACCTGGGATCGAAGTTGGCAGAAAATGTCTTTATCTATCTTGTTGGTCCATTGAAAATAATTAATAATGGAGTGGCTATTTGTAGCTGTACCCATTTAAAAACTTAAAGTGATCCCAGCAGCGACGCGTTCCTATTCTGCACCATCTGCGTCTCCCTGTGGACTTCAGAATCCAGTTGTTAGTGAACCGATTGGGATCTCGTAGTTCCACTAAAGCTACAGACCAACTGGAGGGAAACTGTTATCTTACAATCCTGACTCTTACGATTCATGAGCGTGGGGTGTCTCTCCTTTATAGTCCTTTTAAATTGTTCTCATGACACTTACTTATACGTGCTGGCACGTGTGCCATTGTGTCAGAGGACAACTTGTGGTCATTGCTTCTCTCCTTCCACATTATGCTGGCATTGTGCTGTTTCCTGGGGATTAAGTCGTCAAGCTGGGCAAAGAGGACCCTCCCCCACTGAGCCACCTCACAGCCCTCTGAACTCTTTTAATATCTATCTTCGGTTCTGTACTGTTGTTCACACCCATTATGTATATACGTTGCTAGACTTGTAGCTGCATTCCATTTTGAGAGGTACTCATGAAAATGGCACTGCTCTTTTATTTCAAATCTGCTTATTACTGATATGGAGGGGTGTGACTACTCTTTGTGTATTAAGATTGTATCCTGGAGGCTTGGTATAATTAGCTCTACCTCTACCCCACATCCCTCCCTCTCTTCTACTGATTCTGTACACTCTCAGTCATGTCATCTGCAGTTTTCCCACCTCCTTCCTCAATCAGTATGCTTCTTTTTCTCTCCTTATTGCATTAACTAGGACTTCCACCAGAATTGAGAAAGAGTCACAAGAGGGGACATCCCTGCCTTGTTCCTAATGGGACTACTTTCAAGATTCTTAGCATTAAGTACATCAGCCTTAGGCTATTTGGAGATACTGTTTACAATTTCTATGGTACAGGGTTTTGTTGTCTTGCTTTTTCTTGTTGGGTTTTGTTTTTTGAGAATTTTGAGGGTTTGTTTTATGTTCAGTTTTGTCAAATGCTTTGTTATTATAGCTACTGATGCAACCATGTAGGTTTTTTGTTTTTTTTTTGTTTGTTTTTGATTAGCCTGTTACTATTGTGACAGAGCAAGACAATGCAGAAGTTTCTCCATCTTGTATTCTTGCTGAGGCCATTTTAGGTTTGACTACAATTTTATCTCATGGACGAGAGTCGCTGTGAAAAATTACCCAACTCTATTCTAGGAACCCGAGGTGATGATGCCCAGCTAGCCAACCTTAGCTACTGTGCAGAATCCCACTCCCTCCCTCCAGCCAACTTTTAATGCTTAGCTTCCGCTAAACTTCTTGTTTACCAGGCTCAAATACTACAGGCGAGTTCTTTTCTTTATTTTTTTCAACTATTCCTCCCCGATCACACTAGCTAAAATTGTCTTAATGGTCCTGAAAGAAAACGACTCCTCATACCTCACCTCCGTTAGGGCAAAATCAAAAATAAAAACCCTGCAAGAAAAAAAAATGAGGAATGATACATTAGTTTCTCCAAGCCTTTTTTACAAGTGGATCTTGTAGAAGCCGTCTGGCTCATGAGCCAATTCCTGCCTCCTACTTGCCAACCTCTGGGTCCAGCTTTTTTCCCCCCGGAATTCCTTTACAACCGCTCCTAGGCCAGTGGTTTCTGCTCACATAGCTCAAGACCCTTTCTGTCCATAGGGCCCGCCTGCCTCGCAGCCTCACCCAATCAGAGCTCAGGCAGGAAGTTGACCAGCCCTCGTAGCATTCAACTTCCCGGAGCTTAGCTCCACCTCCATCACGTGACTCTACCCACCCTGCCCATCTCTCTCAAAGGAGGGCTCCGGGGGCAGCTCCGCCCCACGCTCGCTGATTGGTCGCTGTTTGCACGGTCTCCTGGGTGACGAGAACGCGGTAGCGGGGCGGGGGTGTTCTGTTGCGCCTGCGCACTTACAAGAACGGGGGTGTCGCTGGAGCCTTTGAAATGAAGGTAAATAACTTACAAGTGCCAGCGGATTGAGAAGATGTGGCAGCCTCTGTATTTCCTAAACTCTCGGAGCGCGACTCTGAGGAGTTTGTGTCCCTGTCCCTCCGCGGAAGTGCTGAGGATAGAGGAATGAGCTCCGGGAGCGGGCGGGAGGGGATGATGGGCTTGTAAGGATGCAGGGAAAGGAAGCTCTGGAGAGCGGGCTGAGGGAGGCCTGTGCCCTCTGGAATCTGGTAGAAGCCTGATCTGAGTACGCCCGAACTACCGGTATCGCTACCGATTTCTTGTAGCTTAATCCTGGGCAAACCAAGCCACTGGCCCAGAGCCCTAGGGAGAATCAAAAGTCTCTAAAACAGTCATCAAGAATTACTTGGCCTGTGACCTGTCCGGTATGCAGAGCCCTGGTCGCTAGAACACATGATGGAGAAATCTGCACACCTGTGTGCGTCCTCCACTGCACGCAGGTTTTCTGATTGGGTTTGTTGTGAATTCCACAGGGGCAGCCGCTGCACTCCTGTGATTTACCTCAGAGGTACTTACCCCCGCACTGCTCTGACAAAGAAATGGAAACACCGAGTTTAAAATGGTTTCAGCTTTCCTAAAGCTTCACTGTAGCTCTTGTGTGTCCATTGGAATTGGCAGATAACTTTGCATGATTCACTTTCTGGTGTGTCGGAAAGGAGTAAATACTATTCTCTTTACAGTTAAGTTAACCGTGACCTGCAACAAGCAAACCTTTTTGCTGTTCTAGGAAAGCTGTAACTTTTATCTGAGTTGTACCTAGAACCGATATAACTCTGTGGAAGAAAACTAACCTGTAAGATTACAGCCCAAGACAGATCTGCCATGAAAGGAATAGAATCAGGTTTAAGGACGATGTATTCCCAAACTCGCAGAAGTAAGATGGTCTAGAATACGTTGAGTGAGTGTACGTGCTGGAAAAAACCTGTGTGTGCTTGGCATCATAGCGCACCTCTATCTTAAGTTGCGATTCCAGGACACAGGCTTTCGGGAGATGGGCATTTATTCAGATAGCATTGGAGGAGTTGTGTTGTCACTCAGATTCAAGTCTTCAGCTACAGTATCTAAGCTGCATCTACCTAGATAAGGGTGTGCTTGATTAATCTACAGTATTTAAAACTAATATTTTTCATCTAGGGTCATGTTCCTGAGTATTCTAGAATGTAGCAGTCTGATATAAGAATAATATAAGTCAATGAAATTTCAAATTTTTAACTTATAACAACAATAAAATTGTTTAAAAAAAACAAATAACATTGTGATAATACAGTTTGTTTTGCCGAGTATCTCCAAAATTTGTATCAGCATCTAACAGAAAAAATACCAATAAAGCCAGCATTCATTGGTAGCAATGAATCAGCCCACGCCTTTAATCCCAGCACTCTGGGGCTAGAGGCAGGTGGATCTCTGTGAGTTTGAGCTTAGTCCTATCTATATAGTGAGTTTCAGGGCAGCCAGGGCTATATAAAGAGACCTTATCTGAAAACAAACAAATTATCCATGCTATCATTTGTGTTTCTAATAGTCTTTGAAATCTGACATATAGAGTTACAACTAATGCAGATATGAGGACCTCAGTAGGTTGAATCAATGTAAAGTTTTCCCAAGTGACATATTGCCCAGCAAATATGCAATGTAAATATGTGACAAAGAAGTAGGTTTAAGTAGTGAGTAAATGAAGATAATTTTAAAGGGACTGTAAGCATCTTAGGTCTATCCAAGCTTTTTAAATAGTAATTTTGTTCAACGTAGTCCCCCAAATCTGTGTCACATTTAATAAATTCATGTTTAAATTCTTTCGGCATGCATAAAGCACTGTGGCATGTTTTTATAAAGTTAATAATTGAAGACATTTAAAAAGCATACACTTTAATACCAGAACCCAGATGACAAAGGCAGGTGGATCTTTATGAGTTTGAGGCCAGCCTGCTCTAAATAGCAAGTCCCATACAAAGCTACATATTGAGACCCTGTCTCAAACCAGTCAAACAGAAGAACAAAAAGAGTTCTCTGATAATCTCTCTTTTGCCTTGAAGTCTGTTCTAGTTTCATTCTGTTGCTGTGATAAAGTTACCTGACAGAAACAACAGAGGGGAGAAGGGTTATTTCAGTTTTCAGTTCCTGGTTACAGTCCATCAAGCAAGGGGGCACCGTGGTGGGCACATGAAGGAGCTAGTCACATGACATCCCCAGTCACACATACAGAGAAATAAATGCATGCATTCCTGCTTGCTTGGCCTCAGATCATTTCTCTTATATAACGCAGGACCCACTGCCTAGGGAATGGTGCCTCCTACGGTAGCTCTTCCCAAGTCAAGTACCTTAAGGTAGGCTAACCCAGCGTAGAAAGTCCCTTGCTGAGCCTCTCTTCCCAGATGCTCCCAGGTTGTATCCTGCTGCACCAACTACTTACCTTTGACTGATGTTGATTTTGTTTTGTTCAGTTATCATTAATTTGTTTGTTTGTTTGTTTGTTTGTTTGGAAACAGGGTCTTACTCTGTGTCCCTGGCTGGCCTGTAACTCACTGTGTGAACCAGGCTGCCCTGAATGTCACAGAGATCCCTCTATCTGTCAAGTGCAGGGATTAAAGGTGTAAGCCACCATGCCTGGCCCACGCTGTTATTTAGCTATTTATTTATTTATTTATTTGTTTTTGAATAAACATTATCACTCATTCTGCTTTCTGCATATCTGCATGATTAAACTTTGACATATTTTTCTGACCAACACATCATCTTTTTAAAAATGTAAAACTTGTGTTTATTTGTTTATTTTTTTAGCGTGTTTTCTCCCTGCTAGAAAAGTCTTGGCTTGGTGCTCCGATACAATTTGCCTGGCAAAAATCATCAGGAAACTACCTTGCAGTAACAGGGTAAGAAAAGAGTGGCTGTTTGAAATAGTGGCTATGTGTGTATGTGTCCACACCTAACCTGTGCCCATACTGTCTCTTCCGTGTGAATTCTTGTGTGATCATCTGTAGTAGAAAGAAATATTCACTCCCATTAATATCATACCTTAAAGAGTATTTTCCTCAGTCATAACTTTTTAAAAATACAGATTATAGAACTACCAAGAGAGAACACTCACATCAACTGAGATGGAGCCTAATTTTTAAATGCATGGATAAATAAGAGCAACATTGAAATAACTTCTTTATTCTGCTTGATTTCAGAGCTGATTATATTGTTAAAATCTTTGATCGCCATGGCCAAAAAAGAAGTGAAATTAGCTTGCCTGGGTGAGTACAGGGTTGGAGTGAAAACTTCAAGCTTTGTGGTCTGAAAGATTTCAAAAAGAAAATTACTGTCTTAAAATTAAATCAGGTTGAGATTAGGGCTCTCCAGAGGACCAGGTTCAATTCCCAGCACCCACATGGCAGCTCACAACTGTCTGTAACTGCAGCTTCCAGCTGTCTGTAACTCCAGGATCTGACATCCTCACCCAGACATACATGCAGGCAAGACACCAGTGCATATAAAATAAAGAATAAACTAAATGAACAGCCCCATCTCCTTTTTCTGTTTTCTCTAACTAGAAAAAGGATTACTTTCTTTAGGCCAAAGTTAGTGAAATATGTGTAGGGCACTTGAGTTGGAGTTTGTATCTATATACATAAATATTCCCAGGGAAGCTCTTTGTCATTATGATAAGTGAGTCCAAAATAAGGGGCTGGCGAGGTGGCTCAGTGGTTAAAGCATTTGGCACACAAACATGAGGACCAGGGTTCAGGTCCTGAGAACACATAAATGCCAGGGTGAGGAGAGAACAGTGACTCACCTGAAGCCTGTACACATGTGCATGCACATACACACACATGCACACGCACACGCACACATACCCCTACGCATGAAAATGAGAGAAAAACTACAAATTAAGGACTTTCCCATTAGGCATACCCAAACTGTATCTACTTTGGTCTTTTCTCTCCAGTACATCATTGGAAAAAAGTTACTTAGAGAATGAAGACATCTTCGGCCGTTGGGAAATCACTGTAAATTCAGTGTAGCATAGGCACTCAGCAGTCACTAACGTGGAGACTCCCTGGCCTCAGAGGGCTGGTGCGGCCATGCTTCTCACTGGCTCGCTGCCCTCTGTGCTTTCCCTCATCTGCTGCCCCCCTTTCCAAGTCAAGTGGCTTGCCTCCTGGCTTCTCCCGCCTGCCTGCCTTGTCCTTCCAAAGCTGTTGGAAACAACAAACAAAGATGTTTCTCCATCTCCCATGGTCCGCAGTGTTGCTTCTGATTCCTCTGTGTTGGGAAGTGGGATTTAAATAGTTGCTTAGTGATGATGCCTACAAGAAGGCACCCAATACATCATGTGAGCTCCGTTGCTTATCTCAGGGAGCTCTGCTTTGCTGGCATAAGGACCGCATCTGAACTCTGCAGCCGAATCCATCCTAGTTGGATCTGACCAGAGTGGATCTCCAAACAAATAAAATGCTATTTGTCAGTCTTAAATTGGCAAATGATAATTTTGTCAGCAACTTGAAAACTTTGCACTTCTATGCTCCCCAGAATGTCTGAGACTGTTAAAGGGAATTAAAGTTCCCAAACACATTTTAACCATTTGTAAAATAAGATAATTGCTAACTTAAATATAAATCAAAATATGTTTTAGCAACTACTCAAGAGTAAAGAGTGTCCAAATGAAAAACAGCACATTGTATAAATGAAAAAGTCTAAATTTAGGAATTGGAGAAATTATAAAGATAAAAAATTATATCTATACATTATATTATTTTGTTTTGTTTTTAAACGGCTTGCTTTGAACCCAGTATGTAGCTGCAGATGGCCCGATCTTACTCACTTGTTCCATTAAATGCTGTCTTAGTTAGGGTAACTATTGCTCTGATGAAACCCCATGACCAAAAGCCAGGGGACAGCGCCTACTCTATACTGAATTTCCATCTCACTGTTGATCACTAAAGGAAGTCAGGATGAGAACTCAGAAAGGGCAGGAACATAGAGGCCGGAGCTGGTGCAGAGGTCATGGAGGGGCGCTGCTTTCTGGCTTGCTCCAAGGTATTCTCAGCCTTCTTTCTCATAAAGCTCAGGACCATGAGCCCAGAGGTGGCATCACCCACAATGGGCTGGGCCTTCCCCCATCAATCACTAGTTTAGAAAATGCTCTATGGGCTGGCTCATAGCCCAGCCTTATGAATGCATTTTTCTCAGCTGAGGCTCTAGCCACTCTGATGACTATGTTTGTGTCAAGTTGACATAAAACTGGCCTGTATAACTGGCCCCTTGACATACAGACACAGCAGTGTTAAGCCATAACCTTTCCCTCCTGTTCATCCCTAAGATCACACATTAATAAAGACATCACAATATAAAACATCTTACATACTTAAAAAAATCCCACAGCCTTTAAAAATTCAAACACTTAAAAATTCGGTCTCTTTAAAATATCCAGTCTTTTTTAAAAATCCAAAGTCCTAAAAACACTAATTTCTCTCAACTGTGGGGTCCTGTAAAATCAACAAATAGGTTACTTTTTACTTCAGGAGGGGAGAACCAGGGCACAGACAAAGTCAAATAAAAGAAAACCAAACTCCAACTATAAATATCTCCATGTCCAGGGTCTGGGATCCATTTATGACCTGCTGGGCTCCTCCACAGGCCTCGTCTCACTTCTCTGGCCCCTCCCTCTGCGGCACACACAGCTTGTCTTCTAAGCTCAGCCAGGGTCCACTCCACTGCTGCTGCTCTTCCTCACGTCCATCCCATGATGCTGGCATCTCTGCTGTAACTGGGCTGTATTTTCACCACTAGCCTCTCCTGGGTTCTCTTCATGGTCCCAAGCCTCAGCTTCTCATAATCCCTTCATTCCTGGGCCTTCACCTGCTTCTGAGGCTGCAGCTCCACCAAAGGCCTCTTCTGACTTCTTACAGTCTTAGCCGCTCTCTCCATGAGCCCTTCATACCTTCAAAATCAGTACCACCCGGTGACACTTACATTGCCCAATTCTGCTACCCACATGAGGTACAACCTTAGCTGCCTGTGGAACACAGACTCTGTGCTGAGGGATCACCTCCAGAAGACTGGACCTCCATGATGCTGATCTCTTCTAAACCACTGCTAATTTCTCAACTTCCACTCACCAGCATCGATTATCAAAGCAAAGGGTTCACTTTAGTGGCTCTGGTATTCTGTCAGTCGCAGCTGACTCAAGCCTGAGCTAAGCTTGACTCAGAATGTGCACTGGCCCAAATACAGTTCCTGACTCTCCAACTTCCCTCTGGAACTGCAGAAGCCAGGCCTGCCATCCTCTGTATTTCCTTTAAAAAGTCTTATATTCCACACCTCCACAGAACACCTCACCAAACTTTGAACACCCAATGGCATTTCCAGACCAAAGTTCCAAAGCCCTTCCAAGGTCCTCTCCAAAACAGCATAGTTATGTCCATCAGAACAGTACCTCACTATCCCGCTGCCAGTTTATGGCTTATCAGGGTTTCTATTGCTGTGATAAACACCATGACCGAAAGACAAGCTGGGGAGGAAAGGATTTCTTTGGCTTGTGTGTCTACATGGTGCATCATAGAAGGAAGTCATGGATCTGCGGGTGTTTGTTTCTTCTGTCTGACTTTTGAGAAGTGGACAGTAATGGTATTCTCTTTTCCAAAAGCAACTGTGTTACCATGGATTGGGATAAAGATGGCGATATCCTGGCAGTGATTGCTGAGAAGTCTAGTTGCATTTATCTATGGGATGCCAACACAAATAAAACCAGCCAGCTGGACAATGGCATGAGGTACGGCTACCTTTGGTGTTATTTAAGTGGTGATCTTGGCTCTTCTGTCATTTTATATCATTTTTATTAATGTCAGTAATTGCACTTTAATTGGGATATAATATGGTATCTTAACCATTGCGTGTATTGTGTACTGGTCAGATTTGTGTAATTAGCACAAAAATAACTTTGTAGTTATTTTTAAGTTTTTCACTGAGCAATGTTACTGTTTGTCATCTTCCAATTATTTTTGAAGTTTGCACTGAGAAATGTGACTGTCCTCTTAATGCTGAGATCATTTACTGATTTAATTTTGGAGACACTTCAAATGTCTCCAAATGATGAGTCCCCTTTTTTTTTAAGTTGTCTTTTTGGTGTTCAGTTTCATTTTGAGACAGGATCTGATGATGTAGCCCTGACTGTCCTGGAATTCACTATATAAACCATGCTGGCTTAGAACTCATGGAGATTTGCGTTCCTCTGCCTCCTAAGAGCTGGGATTAAAGGCATTTGTGTGCCACCATGCCTGACCATGAGTTCTTGTTGTTGTTGTTGTCATCACTTTGTTTTCTTTTGTTTTTGAGTTTTTTAAGCAAGATCTCATATAATCTCATATAGCTCGCTGTGTAGCTAAAGAATGACTTTGAACTCTGATTGCTTGCCTCCTAAGTCCTGGGATTACAAACCTATACCACCATGCCTGTATTCATTTTCTTATGAAAGAAAAACCCCATTCCTTTTATGGTTGATATGTGTAGTCCTCCCATTAACTAGAATAAAGATGTTATGGCTACTCATGGTGGCACACACCTTTGATCCCCAAGAGACAGGCAGATAGATCTCTGTGAATTCGAAGCCAGCCTAGTCTATATAGCAAGTTCCAGGACAGACAGGAATATGCAGAGAGACCCTGTCTTAAAATAAAAACAAGAGAATAAAGATCTTAAGATTGTGAAATAGCTTCTTTTATTAATTAATTTATATTTACTTTACATGCCAGTTGCAGCTTCCCACCCCCCTCCTCCCAGCCGCTCCCTCTCTTCTCACCTCTCCCACTGCACCCCTTCCTTTCTTCTCTGAGAAGGGCAGGCCTCCCATAGATATCAATCACCTTGGCATATCAAGTTTCAGTAGGACTAGTGCATCTTCTTTTATTGAGGCTAGGCAAGGCAGCACAACTGGGGGAAAGAGGTCCAAAGGCAGACAACAGAGTCAGAAACAGCCCCTGGGGTCCCACATGAAGATCACGCAGCAATATGTTCATCCCATGCATGCTCTCTGGTTGTAGTTCAGTGTCACTGAGCACCTATGGGCCCAGGTTAGTTGATTCTGTAGATTTTCTTATGGTATCTTTGTCATCTCTGGCTCCTTCAGTCTTTCCTCCCCCACTTACACAAAATCCCTTGAGCTCCACCTAATGTTTGGCTGTGGGTCTCTGCAACTGTTTCTATTACTGCTGGGTGAAGCCGCTAAGATGACAGTTATGCTAGGTTCCTGCCTGCAGTAATAGCAGAATATCATTAATAGCATCATGGGTGGGGCTCTCTCTCATGGCATGGGTCTTAAGTTGGTTGGTCATTCCCTCAATTTCTGCTCCTCTTTATCCCTACCATCTTGTTGGCAGGACAAATAGTACATCTAAGGATTTTATGGCTGGGTTGCTGTTCCCATCCCTCCATTGGAAGTCTTACCTACTTACAGGAAGTGGATGTTTCAGGTTCCATATCCCCCATTGCTAGGAGTCTTAGGGTCAACTTCATAGATTCCTAGGAGTTTCCATTGACTTAGGTTTCTAGTCCATCCCAGAGATACCTCCCACCTCCCACTGATTTCAGTTCCCTTCCCCAGTTTTCTCTCTCCATCCTCACCACACTTTTTGGGTCTGTGGATTATAGAATGGTTATCCTGTACTTTCTGACTAATATCCACTTATAAGTGAGTACATAACATGTTTATCTTTCTGAGTCTGGTTTACCTCGCTCAGTATGATCTTTTTAGTTCCATCCATTTGCCTGCAAAGTTCATAATGTCCTTGTTTTTAATAGCTGAGCAATATTGTGTAAATGTATTTCATTTTCTTTATCTCTTCTTTGGTTGAAGGACATCTAGATTGTTTCCAGCTTCTGGCTATTATGAATAAAGCTACTATGAATATAGTTGAGCAAGTATCCTTGTGGTATGATAGAGTATCTTTTGAGTATATGCCCAGGAGCGATATAGCTGTGTCTTGAAGTAGAACTTCTCCTGTTTTCTGAGAAACCACGAAATTGATTTCCAAAGTGGCTGTACAAGTTTGCCATCCTACCAGCAATGGAGGGGTGTTCCCCTTGTTCCATATCCTCGGCAGCATGAGCTGTCACTTGAGTTTTTGATCTTAGACATTCTAATGGGTTTAAGATAGAATCTCAGAGTTGTTTTGATTTGCATTTCCCTGATGACTAAGGATGTTGAACATTTCTTTAAGTGCTTCCTGGCCTTTAGAGAGTCCTCTGTTGAGAATTCTGTTTAACTCTGTACCCCATTTTTAATTAAGGTTATTTTGGCTTTGAGGTCTAATTTCTTGAGTTCTTTATATATTTTAGATATCAGCCTTATGTCAGATGCAGGGTTGGTGAAGATTTTTTTCCCATGCTGTAGGCTGCCATTTTGTCCTATTGACAGTGTCCTTTGTCTTGCAGAAGATTTTCAGTTTCATGAGGTCCCATTTATTAATTGTTGATCTTAGTGCCTGAGCTGTTGGTGTTCTGTTCAAGAAATTGTCTCTTGTGCCAGTGCGTTCAAGGCTATCCCACATTTTCTCTTCTGTCAAACTTAGTGCATTGGTTTTATGTTGAAGCCTTTACCCACTTGGACATGAGTGCAAGGTGATGGGATCTGTTTGCATTCTACATGCAGATCCAATTAGATCTGTATCATTTGTTGAAGATGCTTTCTCTTTTCCATTGTATGATTTTGGCTTCTTTGTCAAAAATCAAGTGTCCATATGTGCGTGGATTTACTTCTGGTTCTTTGATTCAATTCCAATGATCAGCCTATCTGCCTTTATGACAATACCATGTGGTTTGAATTGATATTGCTCTGTTGTACAGCTTGAAATCAGGGATGGTGATATCTCCAAAACTTCTTTTATTGTAAAGGATTGTTTTAGCTATCCTGGGTTTTTTGATTTTCCATAAAAAAGTTGAGAATTGCTCTTTCAAGGTCTGTAAAGAATTGTGTTGGAATTTTGATTAGAATTGCATTGAATCTATAGATTGCTTTTGGTAAGACAACCATTTTCACTCTGTTAATCCTACCAATCCATGAGCATAGGATATCTTTCCATCTTCTAATATCTTCCTCAGTTTCTTTCTTCAGAGACTTGAAGTTTCTGTCATACAGATCTTTCACTTGTTTGGTGAGAGTTATAGCAAGATATTTTGTATTAGCTGTGGATATTGTGAAGGGTATTATTTCCCTAATTTCATTCTCAGCCTGTTCATCATTTGTATAAAGAAGCACTACTGGGTTTTTGTTTTGTTTTGTTTTGTTTTGTTTTGTTTTGTTTTGTTAGTTAACTTTATATCCAGGCACTTTACTGAAGGTATTTATCAGCTGTATGAATTCTCTGGTAGATTTTGGGGGGTCACTTATGTATACTATCATATCATCTGTGAATAGTGATATTTTGACTTCTTCCTTTTTAATTTGTATCCCCTTGATCGCCTTTAGTCGTCCTATTGTTCTAGCTAGAATTTCAAGTACTATATTGAATAGATAAAGAGAGAGTGGACATCCTTGTCTTATTCCTGATTTTAGTGGAATTGCTTTAAGTTTTTCTCCATTTTATTTGATGTTGGCTAATGGCTTGCTGTATATTGCCTTTATTGTGTTTAGTTATGCAGATCCAAGGTACATACCTTTAAACACAATGAAATCAGCTATAATCTCTCCAACACTCTTATCATGAAGGGGTGTAGGATTTTGTTCAAGAGTTTTTCAACATCTAATGAGATGATCATGTGGGGTTTTTTTTCTTTCAGTTTGTTTATATAGTGGGTTACATTGATGAATTCCCATATGTTGAACCATCCCTGCATCTCTGGGATGAAGCATACTTGACAATGGTGGATGATATTTTTGATATATTATTGTATTTGGCTTGCAAATATTTAATTTGAGTATTTTTGCATCAATGTTCATAAGGAAAATTGGTCAGAAATTCTTTCTTTGTTGAATCTTTGTATTGTTTATGTATCAGGGTGACTGTGGCCTCATAGAATGAGTTCTGCACTGAATCTCTGACCCTGTAAGCCAGCCCCAATTAAATGTTGTCATAATAAGAGTTGCCTTGGTCATGGTGTCTGTATCATCAAGGTGAAAGCATGGCAGCATCTAGAAAGGCATGGTGTAGGAGGAGCTGAGAGTTCTACATCTTCATCTGAAGGCTGCTAGTAGAAAACTGACTTCCAGGCAGCTAGGATGAGGGTCTTAAAGCCCACACCCACAATGATACACCTACTCCAACAAGGGCACACCTACTGCAACAGGACCACACCTTCTAATAGTGCCACTGCCTGGACCAAGCATATGCAAATCATCACAGAACCCCACACATTAATAGTGGGAGACTTCAACCTAACTCACGTCAATGAATAGGTCATCCAAACAGAAACTAAATGGAGAAATAATGAAACTAACAGATGTTATAAATAAAATAAGCCTAACATATCTACAGAACATTTCACCCAAACACAAAAGAATATACCTTCTTCTCAGTACCTTATGGAACCTTCTCCAAAATTGACCATATACTCAGTCACAAAGCAAGTGTCAACATATACAAGAAGAGTGAAATAACTTTCTGTATCTTATTGCTACCATGGATTAAAGCTGGATTTG
Source organism: Mus musculus (assembly GCF_000001635.26). Taxonomy (NCBI): domain Eukaryota; kingdom Metazoa; phylum Chordata; class Mammalia; order Rodentia; family Muridae; genus Mus; species Mus musculus. Next base: position 65,211,396 of record NC_000071.6, read on the forward strand.
GACAACAGAAACAACAGAAAGCCTACAAACTCATGGAAACTGAACAACTCTCTACTCAGTGATCACTGGTGTCTGTTCACAGCAGTAAAACCATAACTAAGACAGGTTCAATGTGTGATTTAAGCTTTAATAACGTTTCACTTACAAATGTGGGTGCCCTTGCATTTGGGACATTGACATTTAGAATTGAAACATCATCTTTGTTGATTTTTCCTTTGATGAATATGAAGTGTTCTTCCCCATCTCTTTTGACTAATTTTGGCTGTAGTAAAAGGGCTACTTCAGCTTGCTTCTTGGGTCTGTTTGCTTGGAAAATCTTTTTCCACCACTTTGAGATAATAAATATCTTTCTTGCTGAGGTGTTTCTTATATGGAACAAAATAATGAATCTTGTTTTCATACCCACACTGTTAACCTGTGTCTTTTTATTGAGGAATTGAGTCCATTGATGTTGAGAGATATTAATGACCAATATTTTTAATTCCTGTTATTTTAATGTTAGTGGTTGTGGAGGAGGAGGGGAAGGAAGGAAGAGGAGGAAGAGGAGGAAGAGGAGGAGGAGGAGGAGGAGGAAGAGGAGGAGGAGGAGAAACCACACAGGGCAAACCAACCTCACATTGCGAAGAACATGTTTTTCCATAGAGGCATATAAACAAATAACAATAGCCAGCAGTAATGAATAATCTGAAGTAAACTCTCCACTGCACCTAGAAGGAGTGTGCAAACACATTCCAAAACCAGTTCTCCGTTTTGAAGAAACTGAGGTCTCAAGACTGTCACCTTATAAATTTGAAGTTCTATAACAAAGTCTACATTCATTATTATTGTTGTTGTTGTTGTTATTTTGAGTCTACCTGCTGCCAAGATGATATTCTGCCTCCAGTTTTTCTTTTAATTAATTAATTTATTTATATTATATGTAAATTTCCCCTTCTATGCATGGTCTTGCCAGCATGTATGACTGTAAACCACATGTATTCCTGTACCTTCAGAGGCCAGAAGTGGGTATTAGCTCTCCAGCAACTGGTGTTACCATGGGGGCAGTGCTGGTAATCAAACATGGGTCCAGATAGTGTTCTTAGCTTCTGGGCCATCTCTCTGACACCTCCAAAATTCTTTTTAGCATGTAGCCTTCATCTAAAAACCATAAGCTGTGCGAGTTTTTGGTTTATTTTTTGTTTTGTTTTGTTTTTTTCTTGAGACAGAGTCTTACTGTGTAGCCATGGCTGGCCTCGGACTCCCAGAGACCTGCCTGCCTCTGCCTCCCGAGTGCTGATATTACAGCTAAAAGCTCATGAGCTATAATGTCGCACTTCAGCTTCTAAGCAGAAGTTAAAGTTATACATGAAGTATTTCTTAGAGGATTCTTAAGGGGTTTATGTTGTGAACTGTTCTGTAACATATCTCTTAATGTTACAGGGATCAAATGTCTTTCCTTCTTTGGTCAAAAATTGGAAGTTTCCTGGCTGTTGGGACCATTAAAGGAAATTTGCTCATTTATAATCATCAGACATCTCGAAAGATTCCTGTTCTTGGTAGGTTCTACCTGGAAACACTGCTACACGTTGGCAATGCTGTTCTGAGAGTTGGTTCCATTGTCTGGGATTTCCCTGAGATGGCACAGAAAAATGTTTCCCTGGTCCATCTTAGATACCTGTCCAAGAGGATCCCTCTCCTGCTTGCTAAGATTTCCTGAGTTAAGGTCAGCCTGTGTCTTTGGCCATCAGGACATTAATGGTACCCATTTCCCCTCTCACACCCAGGTTGTATCTCTAGACATAGAATAGCTCATATGTGTATCAACACCTGTTGACCCCACATGTTAGTTAATTTTAGTCAGTGTGGCTGTATTCTACCATATACTAATTTTAATCCACATAGTGAGTTAACCAAAGTGTTCAGTGCCTGCTTACATGGGGAATATCCATCTTGAGTGCAGACTTTGGAATGTGAGTAGTTTGCCCGTGTGACCTTGCATGGAGTGCTCTGATTCCTTCCCCCTCTGTTCACTTGGCCTTGGCCCCTTGAATACCCAGGAAGATTGACCCTCTTCACTGTAGCATCATTCTGATGAGCGGTAGAGTGAGCAGGGCTAACTGCACGCAGGCGGCCAGAAAAGCATCCCCTCCACTAAGGGAGTCAGCAAACGCTGGAGATAGCGACACCTACAGGACACTTGAGGAAGTGCTTCCCATTAAGAGCATAGCGTCATTTTAAATTATTTTCACATGTCTCTCTTTAGTATTAATTTTAATTTTTAGTGATGAGAGATAAATAGAAGCATCATTAATCTATTAGACCAAACTAAAATTTTCTCCCAGTTAAAAAATCAGCCTTTTCCACACAAATTGTATGACCCCTGTAGGCATTCTGATTCCCACTTTATCTCTGAAAATGTCTTCCAGTACATTTATAAGCCCCAGAGATTTGGACACTGGATGTGTATGGAAATAGTATGTCAGAGCATGATCATTCTCATATCAGGCTGTCATATGAACACAATGTTGTGTGTAATCTGTATTTAATATGAATATGATTCTGCCACATTTTTTTTTTCAAGACAAGGTTTCTCTCTTTGCCCTGGCTGTCCTAAAACTCTCTGTAGACCAGGCTAGCCTCGAACTCAGAGAGATTTGCCTGTCCCTGCCTCCCTAATGCTGGGATTAAAGGTGTGTGCCACCATAGTCCAGCACCATATTTTTACTTAATAATCATATGAAAACATACCTGAAAAGACTAGAATTAATTGCCATGTCAGGACCATTAGATGAGTATATTGTTGCCTCTCTCATGCTTGTTTGGGATTCGTGGCTCAGCTCTGTTTCCTTTTGACTGTTTAAAAAAGATTTGTCTTTATTATTTTAAACTATGTTTAGGTTTTGCTACACATGAGTGCAGATGCTGTAATGGCCAGAGGCGTTGAATCCACTGGAGCTGAGATTACAGATGGTTTTAAACCACCTGCTCTGGGTGCTGGGAACTGAGGTTGGGTCCTCTGGGGAAAGAGCAAATGCTCGTAACCCCTGGGCTCTCTCTCCAGCTCCTCTTCTTAACCTTTCTTAAGATCAGGTCATCCCACCTTGGGGTGCTCGATCCACCAGCACTGGATAGTAACCAAATATGCATTTCATGCTGTACTGATCTGTGCCTTTGAGCTCAACAAGATACTGGCATTTCTTGCTATGCAGTGTTCTGATATGTACACATGTTAGTTATGACAGTTTAATTAAATAATGCCAGTCTCCCATTTCGGTTACCAAAGTGACCAGAGAACTCTAGCTCATGTTAACTGTTCTTACTGATGCTATGCTGAGCCTGAGTTTTGAGCAGTGTGACAGTGTATCGGAAAGAAAGGAAGGTTTCTTCTCCCTCTCCTTGGTAAAGAGAAGAATTTATGGGCCAGTGAGATGGCTCAGCAGGTAAAGGCACTTGCTGCCAAACCTTACAACATGAATGCAATCCCTGAAACCCACATGGTGAAGGAGAGAATCAATTCCCAAAGGTTGTCCTTTGACCTCTGCATGTGCGCTGTGGAACACACATGCACACATGCATGTGCCATGTATGTGCACATGCACACACACACATAAGCAAATAAATAAATAAATATAATTTTCAAGAAGAAAGGCATTTGTCTTCAGCACCTTTCAGCCTCTCTTCACGTAATCCTTCCCTTTCCTGGTTTCACTGCATCACCTGAGTCCTTTAATCCAAGAGAAACACAGTCTGCCCACAGGCTCTTCTCTAAACGCTCCCTTCACCTTTGTGCTTTAGGGGTTGCTTCCTTTAAGATATTACAAGCTGCCGGGCGTGGTGGCGCACTCGGGAGGCAGAGGCAGGGAGATTTCTGAGTTCGAGGCCAGCCTGTTCTACAGACTGAGTTCCAGGCTATACAGAGGGACCCTGTATATTACAAGCTTGGTTCTGTGATGAATCAACAAAATTTGTAGAGGAATACATTGTTCCCTGATAAGACCTGTTTATATTATCCAGACAAAAAGTTGTTATATAGGGCTGGTGAGATGGCTCAGTGGGTAAGAGCACCCGACTGCTCTTCCGAAGGTCCAGAGTTCAAATCCCAGCAACCACATGGTGGCTCACAACCATCTGTAACAAGATCTGACGCCCTCTTCTGGAGTGTCTGAAGACAGCTATAGTGTACTTACATATAATAAATAAAAATAAATCTTTAAAAAAAAAAAAAGTTGTTATATACCGTTATTTTACTTTCTAGCTTAGTGATGATGGATTTGATATAAATTTGCATAGACACTAAGGGCTTTCGTGGGAGTAGAATCTCTTGTCTGTTCAGTCCCATGGCACATAAGATTAGCATAACTAATTTTTTATTTATCTGTTTTGAGAAGTCCACATGTCAGCAAAAATTGCCTTTTTTTTTTTCTTCAGGAAAACATACTAAGAAAATCACATGTGGATGTTGGAATTCAGAGAATCTCCTTGCTTTGGGAGGTGAAGATAAAATGATTACAGTTAGTAACCAGGAAGGCGACACAATAAGACAGGTAACACGCCACCATCTCTCTATGTGAGATGTTCATTTTTCCTTGTGGTAAACAGTTTTATGTCAGATTAATGTATAAAAGTTTATTTAAGTCACTGTGGAATATGCTTATAATTCCATATTTTTAAAGATGCTGATTTATTTTACTTTTGGTGTATGAGTGTTTGCCTGCAGTTATGTGTGTATACCGTGTGCATGCTTGGTGACCACTGAAGTCAGAAGAGGGTGTCGTCAGGTTTCCTGGAATTGGAGTTACAGATGTTTACTAGCCATCTGTGGGCACTGGGAACTGACCCTGGGTCCTCTGCAAGAGCAACAAGTGCTTCTAACTACTACGCCAGCTCTCCAGCCCCCAGTTTTATGTTTTAAGGATCAGAAACCTTTGTCTGTTCCCATGCATCCATACACACACACAGCACCCAGATACAAGTGGGCACACAAACTTTCACACTTGCATACGCACACACACACTCACACACACACACACACACACAAATCCTTTTTTACTAGGATTTTTTTCTTTAAGATTAATAAGTTAGCTATTAAAGGAAATATATTTTCCCCTTTGATATCAAATGGATTATCAGCTCTGTGGTTTCAGACAGTATGTTTGTGAAGTTTTATGCATGCATGCTGATAAAATGGTAAGAACTAGAGAACTGTGGACTCCAAATCAGGCTTCCTGAGTCTAAAGCTTTAATGGATATACCTTTAATGGATATGTTAAATAGTTTCCAAAGGAATCCTGACTAAATCTCAATTAAGATGAATTCCTTCTTCTGTTGAAATTTCCCAAACTTGATTTGATCCTAAGAGGATCTCTTCTTCAGAGAATCTGCATTGTCAATGGCTACCTAGCATCACCACTGGGAAAATTATTCCATGAACCACTATCTATTCCTCAGTACCCTGGTGTACTGTCTTTACAGTCCATACCTCAGTGCCCTACTGTACTGTCTGAACTAGGCTGCACTGACTGAAATACTCTTGGAATATCTGCTTAGGCACAGCACACAGATAAACCTTCCTTGGTCTGTACTGTACAGACAGTTGGAAATGTGATGTATTTGTCAGCTGTTGTTGTATAACAAAATATCTCAAAATGTAGGAGCTTGAAACATCAGTGTTTCATTGTTGTTGACAAGGAATCCAGATGCAGCTTCTTGGAGTGCCTCTGCCTCAGAATCTCCCACAAGGCCGTTTCTAAGCTCACTCACGTAGTGGTTGGTAGAGTTCAGCTCCTTGCAGATTTCTGTTCCTATACAGACTCACTCTATCCACTGTAAGTCCTGATTCCCTACCATGTGGATCTCTCCCATGGAGTGTGCTGGAGTTGAATGTGGTTTATCACCCAAGGTTTCGTTGTCTGAAGTTTGGTCTCTCGTCTACATACTGTGGGGACGTAGGGGAACCTTGGAGGAGTTGGAGCCTAGTAGGAGGTGATGGAGTGTGGACAGGAAGGAATTCATGTAGCTCTCTTGGGACTCTTATTTACAATTAAGCAAAGGTTGTTATGAAAGGTTCTTCACCTTCACGGGACTTTCCTATTCACACACACTCCTGCCGTGATACTAGGTAGTCTTCTAAAAGACACATGGCCTTTCATGATGAGTTACCAAATTTTGTGGTCCAGCTTTTATGCTTTATAGCTTTGGGAGGTGGTAACAACCAGTACACTTTAGACTGTGAATCTTTAAAAGACAGAAGACAACCTGAATAAGGCAGAGTGTGGGCAAATGTTATCACAGAGGTTGGGAGTGTGGCTCAGTTCACGAGGCTCTGTGCTCAGTCCTTAGGACCAGTAAATAAGTAAGTAAATAGTAACAGAATTATAAGTTTCGAATTATAGGGACTGTAAGAACATGACAGTTGTCGTGTTGTGGTTTCCTGTCTTTCTCATGTAGCAGTAAGGAAGTGGGTGGGTTACCCAGAATGCCATCTCCCTTCCATCTTAGCTTCTGGCCTTTTCCAGGACGCATCCTTACCTGCCAGCTGAAAGCTCCTGCCTCAGGGTTCTGTCTGCATTTCAGCCCCGGGAAAGGGAGAGAGGGAGGCAAAACATTAGAAATTAGTGGAGAAGCTGAGCCAAAAGCAGCCTTGTTGGTTTCCTTTCCTGTCATAGCCCAGCCATATGGTCACACCCACACGTGTGCTTGTGCACGCGTGCACATATGGTGGACATGAGTACACATGTGTGCTACAGCATGTGAATGGAGATCAGAGAACAATTTTGTGGGGTCAGTTCTCTCCTTCTGCCTTTATATGGAATCTGGGACTTAAGCTCAGGTCATTGGGTACATATGCTAAACACTTTTTGTCCACCCAGCCAAGTCACTGCCTCAAACTAGTATACTTTCTAAGATTCTTCTGGCCTTCTCAACGCTGTTTGCTCCGACATGAGCTCTAGTCACCTTGCAGTTTTGATCATTCTATTCTGCTGCCCTTTAGAAACAGAACATTAGATGCACTGTTTACTGCTGCCCCGCCCCCAATTCAGGTGCCCACACTGGACATCCCTGGTGTGTTCTTGCAGTTTTTGGTCCCCTGAGTCATGAATGACCTTGGGATACTTTTTTCTACAGAGCATCACAGGAGATCATTACGTCTTGCCAGTATTTGCATACAAGATAACTGTTTGCACTTTCTAACCTTAAGAAGTCTCCTTCTCAAAGTAGGCATACCACAGAAAGTGTCACTTGTAGGCAAAGCATACCGCGCACGTCTTGTCTCTTTTGCTGTGTGTCTGCTGTGGTTCAGAAAGTCATCCCTCTGTCATTTCTGTTCGCCCTGCTCAGCATCTATCTTGCTTCTGGAGGCTAGAGACTGTTCCGGTGGCTCTGTCTTGTCTTGGTTGTGCAGCTTTAGGGGTTGAACCTAGAGCTGTGTGCTGTGCCAGCGCCCTAACCCTGAGCTGCACCCCAGGCCATTATCCTTTGCATTTGAGACAAGGCCTCCCTTTGTAGCTCAGGCTGCCCTGGAACTCATTACAGAACCCAGGCTGGTTTTAAACACATGGCCATCCCTCTGCCTCGACCTCCTGGAAGTCTTAAATTGTGAAAATTCTATATTTTGCTTTTAGAAAATACTTGGTAGTTCTTTTAAAACTCTGCTTGAAATATCTGGAAAGGCAATCTACACATGTATAAAATAATTAACACACGGTAATGATGAAACAGTATTACAGAATATGAGAGCCACACTGAGACATCATTGCTCATCTGTCACACTGAGAGGTGACATATGACATGACCACTTGTTCTATTGGGGAAGCTGTAGATAAAAATGATACGGTCCTTCAGGACGGACCTTTGAAAAAAGCTGACAAAACTATACACGTGGTACCAGCCAAACAATACCATTTCCAGACCTTCACCCAGCAAAATACGTCTCCTACAGCACACGAGTACAGTCTGCCGGCTGCAGAGATGGCTCAGCAGTTACGAGCACTTGCTCTTGTCAAGGGCTGGGGTTCAATTCCCAGCGTCCACACAGAAGTTTACAGTGTTTCATAACTCCAGTTTCAACACCCTCTTAGGACTGAGGGCAAGCACCAGGCACACGCATGGTGCGTGGACATTCATGCAAGCAAAATCACACACATAAAATAAATCTTAAAAAAAAAAAAAAAAACTAGAGCTAAATACCTAATAAAAAATTAAAAAAAAAAACTATTGAAAAATAAAAGGTACAGTCTTCCGAAACTTTTTAACATGGCCTTTCCCGTTTTAATGAGTAGCCTCCTGTCTCTGTTTTATTATATACTCTCCCTTGCTCTGGCTCTCATGGTTGTGCTTTGGGGACTCTCGATGTCTTGTTCTCTGCGGATGACATTATTTTGAACTTTAAGCTCATGTTCTTCAGAGTTTACTAGACTTGGAGCATTTGGCTCAGTCCTTCAGGGTATGATGGGCCTGGCTCCTTCAGCTTTTTATATAAATGTTTCCCCTTAGAACTCCTCAGTGTGTAAGCTGGAACCCCAGGCCATTAATAAGGAAAAACAGGTCAAGGATTGCGAGTTTGAAATGAACATTGTTTTTTCTGACCGGACCACCAGCTATGAAGTAGGCTTCACTGCTGGGTTCCTCTCCCCCCCCAACCCCATGTCTTCCCCTCTCCCCCCTCCCCCCTCCCCCCTCCCCCCCCCAACTGTGCCAGAGCTGCAGCCTGAGCATGCTCACACCCTCTCTGCTTTCAGGGTGGTACCTGCTGATCTCCGTCAATTCTTCCTTGAGCTTAACTGTCTCCTTAAAAGAGTACATGTTCTGTTCCATCCAGAATTTCTAGGTATTTGGGACAGTAGGCTTCTCAGGTCCACAGACCAAAATTAGTCATAGATAGAAGCAAGCGTCGTGTTTTATTAATACCTGGAATGAATCTCTAAGATTTGTTTTTAGAGAGGGGAGGCATTGTGAACTGAAACTGGGGCTTGAGACACGCCTAGCATGTGTCCTGTCGCTGAGCTCCGCCTGTGGAAAGTGACCTGAGATATTCACAGTGATGATCTTCTCGCCCCTGTAGACCCCAGTGAAATCAGAGCCAAGCGACATCAAGTTCTCCATGAGCAAGACAGATGAGCGAATTTCTTCTGCTGAGAACACAGTAAGTGTCCGAACTCAAGCCCACACCCAAAGCCTTTGCTAGTTTTGTATTCGACTTCCAGTTCTCCTCTGGCTCGGCCTTTGATACACTTATTGTTCCTTTAATCAAGGCGAGCCGTGGAACATTTGCGTTTGCCATTGCTGCTGCCTCCCATGCCAGCAGCTGAGGGCATTTCCTGCTATGGCTGAGGCTGCTGTGCCCATTCCTGTGCCAGCAAAACATAGCGGTCCCTTTAAGAATGGAAACTCTGATGTCTGTGTGATTTAAGAAAAACTTTTTTTTCACATTGGCAGATGGTAAACAGAGCTCTGAAAATCGTAGCTTATGTTTCTGTAACAGGTACAATTTCCTTGCTGGATTGTAACATTCTAGAGTCCTAATAATTTTCATAATCAACACGAAAATATGGAAGGAGGTGTTTTTTTTTTAATTTCCTGAAAGACTATGTTTTAAATTGCTGCTGCTGTACCTGATAACATTTTAGAGTCCAGGAAATACAGCAAGGTGACATCTCTACCATAAGTTAGAATCCACATCTCCCTCCCTGACATTAGGGTGTCCTCCTGTGACAACTGTAGTTTGCTCTCCTGTTGCATGAGTAACACAGGGATTCCACTTGAGCCGCACAGGCACATCGGGTGGAAAGTGATGCTAAAATGAGCCAGTGTACCCTCAGGAATGCACACCTCACCTCCAGTGTACCCTCAGGAATGCACGCCTCACCTCACTGCCTCCCAAGCCAAGTGGTCTCTTAGAATGAAAGCGTCTATACTGCCAAAGCGAATTCAGCTGCAGCAAAACTATGCCCGAGTCACTCTCCTAAACAGCACGAGATCTGAGAAGAGGTACAGACACTTCAAAAGACTGTACAGCTCCAAGAGTACATTGAAAATACATAAAGGCAAAGCCCTCTGCCAGACTGTACATCAGTACATGGTTTTTTGCTAGTTTTGTTGGTTACGTTTTATACTAATGTTAGCGTTTAACACATCCAGCTTTGGCTCACTGTTCACAATGGGGTTTAGCTGTCAGACTTGTTTGTCGGTCTTTTCATGGAATGCCGAGTAACTCTCTCCACCTGTCTCCTGGTCTTTTCTGGTAGATAAGTGCAGTGGTTGGCAAGAAAATGCTGTTTCTTTTTCATCTGAATGAACCAGATAACCCGGTGGATCTGGAGTTTCAGCAAGCCTATGGCAACATTGTCTGCTATAGTTGGTATGTACAAAAAGCTAGTTATAGGGGGAACTGTGTGGGTTTTCTGCTTGCCTATTACGTTTAAGTCCATCCAGAAACATGTATTCTGTATATGGCTTTTTTTTTTCATTGTAGTCTGTGAATTTATGTGTAACACCACCTAGCGTGTTGTCTGATACACAATAGGGCCTTGATGAATTATATTTTATCATATTTAGGTTTTTGTCATCTTGCACGCAATAGCTCCTCTTTAATCCTATTATCGCTTTGCTGCCCTAGGTATGGAGATGGCTACATCATGATTGGCTTTTCCCGAGGGACGTTTTTGGCTATTTCTACTCACTTTCCGGAAGTTGGGCAAGAGATATTTAAGGCTCGTGACCATAAGGATAATCTAACCAGTGTGGCCTTGTCACAGACTCTGAACAAAGCTGCCACATGTGGCGATAACTGGTTAGTTAGAGTCACATATTTCTGGGAATATGGGGGTGCTCAAGAGAACCAGCAGAACGTTGCGGCTGGCATGCATATGACCCCCCTCCCCCCCCCACACACACACACACTTTCTTGGGCTCTTTGAACGTGTTTACAATGAGAAAAGGCTTTAAGTTCACTGTTGCCCTGTCCGTATTCACGTGGTTAGTGCTCACAGTCTCGTGATAATGTATAGTGAAATAGCAAGGCTGTGGGACAGAGAAGACATCTAAAGGTTCTATGCCTCAGAGCAAAAGAATAAAGTGGACTATGCTTGAAGTCAATCTTAAAACTAAAATGGACATTTCAGATTACATGGCACACACTCCACCTGCCTCTTCCCCATCCAACTGTAAACCAGGACAGGTGTACAGACTGAAGGGCTTTGGAAGCTAAGTAGTAACAGGCCAATTAAAGGACAAGAGCAGATCTCAGTGTGCCACCAGCTCAGCAGAGAGTCCTCCATTCATCTGCCAGCCTTTCCTAGCCAGTACTCACAGCAGCCTGCAGCCTAAAAGTGGGCTCTAGAGCCCAGATAGAGGGCCATGGAGAAGCCATTGACTCCAAGCTGAAGCTGCAGAGAAAGAGCGCACGCACGCAGCATGCACTCACGTAGGCATGCACGAAGAGGGAGGAAAGTGGGGAGGGAGCATCCAACAGCAGGGCCTGGAGGGGATGGGGGAGTGCCTAGAAATACGTATAAAAATGCCAGAATGAACCCAATACAAATCAGGGTCTGGAAGGGTGTGTGTGTGTGTGTGTGTGTGTGTGTGTCTAAAACAATGTATAAAAATGCCAGAATGAACCCAATGCAAATCTATGTCCTTTTTTCTTTACTTTTCAGCATAAAAATCCATGATCTGACAGAATTGAGAGACATGTATGCTATAATTAATCTGGATGATGAGAATAAAGGTATTGACCTGGCTGAAGCCAGTTCGTATTTTGTCATCATTGTTGTGAAGAATAGTGATAGTTGTGTGCTTAGCGTTCCTTTGGAAGGAATCAAATTAACACCTTGCCTGAAGTTTCCTTACTTTAGGAGCTGTATTAAGTCCTACTACTCAACTAAAAAGTTGTTAGGACACTTTCGTATCAGAGGCTTATAGCAAACTTTGCCCTGACCCCAGATGTACAAAGGATGTAACGCCACAGTGAAGTGACTCGGCACCCATATTCCCTTATTAGTGTATAGTGAAATAGCAAGATGATATAGGGAAGAAAGCATCTAAAGTTTTTATGCCTTTTACATGAAAATGTTTATTTGATTGCCGACAGCAGTATATTGTATTTTCGAATGATGGTTTCTTTTACAATTTGTTCTAGGGCTGGGTACCTTATCCTGGACTGATGATGGTCAGTTGCTAGCACTGTCTACCCAAAGAGGCTCACTGCATGTCTTCCTGACCAAGTTGCCCATCCTCGGGGACGCCTGTCACACAAGGATTGCGTATCTCACCTCCCTCCTTGAGGTCACCGTGGCCAACCTCATTGAAGGAGTAAGTGAATCGTATGGTCTGTCCTTTGTTTATAAGTCAAAACGGCTGTAACGGCTGGTTCACTACTGTTCAATCTGTGTTGTAGGAGCCGCCAATCACAGTCTCTGTGGATGTGGAACCCACCTTTGTCGCAGTAGGGCTCTATCATCTGGCCGTGGGGATGAATAACCGGGCTTGGTTTTATGTCCTTGGTGAAAATGGCAAGTCTAAGTCCATGTGTTGTCTTCCTGTACAGCGTCCTCTTTCTGTGGCTTTTGGAAAGCTCTAGAAGTGATGGTTAAACGTGAGCCCTCCACTCGTCTTCATTCTGACGTCTCTTTCTTGACTTAAATGGCTTTGTTTCCACTCTAAAATCTTTACATGACTTCTAGACAGAGTGTGGTCTTTGCTCCTGTAGTAAAGACAGCATGGTATGAGAGTTTCTACTACAGAGGCCTGGCTTTGAGGTCCCTTTCTGTGTTTGCTAAAGGACTGTAGCTACCCTGTGAACTTGACTATCTGGAAGATAAAACTGCTTTAAAGGGATCATGACGCACAGGCGGTGACATTAAGTGAGTGACCTCACACCACACCGTGGCATTGTTGAGGCACACCTAAGCGGACAGTGCATAACTGACAGTAGCCATTCCTTCCTGGTTTTGTTCTTTGAACAATGCTGTTAACATATAAGGGGAACGTGGTCTTTCTTCTCCCCAACTCTGGGTCAGATAAAAAGCCCAAGAAGTGACACATCAAGTAGAAAACTCTCCTAGCTTCTTTTCATGTAAGCATGATTTGTTTTGCTTGTGAAACAAATATGTTACTGTTTTGTTCCTCTTGGGCCACTAGGGAACCCCAGAGAGTAAACTTATTTGGCAGCTAAAAGAGGCCTTGTCTTTAGAGTTGCTGAAAGAAGGTTCAGGCGATCCTTGCTGAATATACATTGAACAATCATCTGCAGATGCATAGATGAAGTATTTTTGCCTATAATTTAATGTGTCTAAATGTTTTTGAAATTGCTACAGTTGTCAAAAAGTTAAAAGATGTGGAATATCTGGGAACCGTGGCCAGCATCTGCCTTCATTCTGACTACGCCGCTGCACTCTTTGAAGGCAAAATCCAGTTACATTTGGTAAGTATCACCCCCGTATCCTGGAAGCCTAAATTTGATGTCCCATTACCAAGACCCTTGGCCAGGGGTCAAGGGGTAAAACGCCCTGGCTGATGATCTGCGTCTAGATAGAACTACAGATGAGCTGTGAGTACTTAAAGAGAACGCACTCACTGTTATAACTGGCCATGTTGCACGTAGGGATCCACCAAACTATGCCTCCAGAGCTGTTCCAGAGACCGGCACCTGTGAGGACAGGATTCTGGACCAGGGTATCTGTGCATACACCGATTTCTTGACTTTATATTCGAGAAGCCAAGGAAATCGGCTACTGGACAGCAGTTGAGCTGCTGCACATAAACCTCCCACTAAATAAAGGATGCTCGTGGGCCAACTGTTTTGTGCAGCTGGCCTAAGGGAGTAGTTGAACTTGAGAAAAAGACACTTTCCCTAGCTGTACACCTGATTTACTTAGATAAATCAATGAACCCCTAAATGAAACATCTTTATGTTTTAGATAGAAAATGAAATGTTGGACGCTCAGGAAGAGCGTGAGACTCGGCTCTTTCCAGCAGTGGATGATAAGTGCCGGATTTTATGCCACGCCCTAACTAGTGATTTCCTCATCTACGGAACTGATGTACGTATTGGCTTCTGGAAGGCAGAGCACGGACAAGTTCTAATTCTTACTTTACAATCTCCATCCTCTTCCTATTTTTCTCTCCTTTTATTGAATTCAATACAAATGAAGAAGTGACTGGCCATTTATATACTTTTGTAGAACCTAGCAGTATGAGTGCTTGGTGATTTAAAGCAGTTTTGATGGTGTAATCAAAGGGTAGACTCGAATCTGATGTGTGGGACTCTGTCAACTCAGTTATCTGCTAGTTGCACCAGACTTTCCTTCATGTGTGCTAATGTATTCTCTTTTTCACATAGTTAAGATCTTGCTAAAATTTGGGTTTAAATGTAATCTCAGTTTTTGGGGGGTATATATTTTTTGTTTTTATTTTTTAATTTTTTTTCATTTAAATCGTATGTGTATGGGTACTTTGTCTACATGTTATCTCTATGTATCATGTGTGTGCTTGGTGGCCTCTGAGGCCAGAAGAGGATATCAGATTCCTTGGTATTAGAGATACAGACAGTTGTGGCACACATTGGTGTTGGGACTTGAACCCAGGTCCACCAGAAGAGCAACCAGTAGTCTTAACTGCTGAGCCTCCCTCCACCCCTGTTGCATTACAGTTTCAGTTTTTGGAGGTTTTTGTTTTGTTTAGTTTTTGTATGAGGTGGGCTTTTCCTATGTAGCCCTGACTGACCTGGAACATTCTGTGTAGACCAAGATGGCCTTAAACACACAGAGATCTGCTTGCCCCTGCTGTGCTGGTTTCTTGTTGTCTATAGTACTTTTGTCTAGTTTTCATATCAGGCAATACTCGCCTCAAGAAATGAGTGAGCCATCTTCAACTCTCTGGAACCATCTATTAGAATTATATAGACACTTTTTCCATCTGTGTTCTGTAGACTCCACCAGTGGAGCCTGTCAGTTTGCTCAGTACTCCTGAGCAATTCAGTTGGCTTGGATGAGGTTGTGTGCATGAGTAGGAAGACAGCAAGCTCTAGCAGTGCACACAGCCAAGCCAGATGAGCGTGCGATCATCTGTAGCCTGCAGGGCCTTCCTAGACTCAAGGAGCCAGGACTACAGCGGTCCAGACTCATAGCTAAACTAAGGAAAGTGTGTGGGATGGCTCCAAGCTGCCCTGGAGCAGGCAAGAGTCTACTTCGTATACATTTCCCCGAGGTAGATGGATGGATGAGAGATGCCTTGGACAACCTTTCACAGGGCTACCTAGCCTGCCGTGGAGTTGGTGCCACAGACTGCCCAGCCGCCCATGTGGTTGGTGGTTGTTTAATTGGGTTCTGCTGGGTTTTTTCTTAAGTTTCCTTAGCAAGTAGGAAATCTGTAAATGGATTGTGACCACATACCACTAAGCATATTACAGTCGCTAGATTATTGAATCACTTCTGAATTCCCATTTTATTACTCCAGAGTCCGTACCTTCCAAATATATTAAATGCATTATTAGCCTCTTCCTTTACCAAGAGTAATATGTGTTTCTTTAAAGATTATCTTCTGGATAATTTTATGTGGAAAGTCAGTGTTTTCTTAACCACATTTTACAGTTCCTTTATTAGACCTTGTGTTTTTTGTTTTCTTTTGTCTTTTTGTTTTTGTTTTTTTGTTTTGTTTTGTTTTGTTTTTTAGACTGGCATCATTCACTATTTCTTCATCGAAGACTGGCAGTTCGTTAATGATTACCGGCATCCTGTTGGTGTGAAGAAGCTATTTCCTGATCCAAATGGAACCAGATTGGTTTTCATTGATGAGAAGAGTGATGGATTTGTTTACTGTCCTGTAAGTGTGGAAAACTGGAACCTGTAGTCTGAGGTTTAGCTCAGTGCTGGCGAAGGCTCGCCTCGCAGGCTCCATCCCTGGCTCAGGCTCAGTGCTAGGAAACAAAACAAAGCCTCAAGATGTTCAAGGTTGCCGGGCGTGGTGGCGCATGCCTTTAATCCCAGCACTCGGGAGGCAGAGGCAGGCGGATTTCTGAGTTCGAGGCCAGCCTGGTCTACAGACTGAGTTCCAGGACAGCCAGGGCTACACAGAGAAACCCTGTCTCGAAAAAAAAAAAAAAAGAAGAAGATGTTCAAGGTTTAATTCAGTAAAGGAAGAATGGGGTGGTTGCTGTCTTCTCTGCTTCTGAGACAGGACCTCTCCACTATGTAGCCCTGGCTGTCCTGGAACTTGAATATAGACCACTCTGGCCTTGAACTCACAGTGACCCACCTGCCTCTGCCTCAGAGCAGGGACTAAGGTGCCACTATATCTGTTTACTTCTTTTAGTGAAGTATTCACCAAATAAAGTTTTCTCTTTGTGATATCCTGTTAGCGAGTAATGTCAGGAAGACTTGTCTGCTGGTCTATAGTGTTTGTAGTATCCATCTCACAGAAAGTTTTCGTTGTCGTGGAGACTGTATGGTATTGTGCTATGTAGCCCAGGCTAGCCTCAGCTGCTCAAGTCCTGACTCAGAAATAAACCAACAAGAAAGTTGTCCCACACACCCTGAGCAGCATTTTAGTAACTTGGAGCCATTGTGTCTAAACTTAGAGTTTTTCCTATAAACTAGTCCAGTTTTATATGACACCCTGGATTTGCCCAGTACTGGGGATTTCCTTTCAGTAATAGAAAGAGAAGCTCTCCTGCCGAGGAGAGCTGCTGGGGAGGGAGTGATGTTGGGTTGGAGATGGGCCGGGAAGCCACACCTGCTGCAGCTGCAGGCAGCCTCTTAACAAGGCCATTTGTAATGACAGACACGTGAGACAAATTGGTGAATCCTATCTTGTAGGTTAATGATGCGACCTATGAGATTCCAGACTTCTCACCAACCATTAAAGGTGTTCTTTGGGAAAACTGGCCGATGGACAAAGGTGTCTTTATCGCCTATGATGATGACAAGGTGTATACATATGCGTTTCACAAGGACACCATCCAAGGTACCAGTCACGCACTGTACTTTTACTGAAAAATGCATCTCCATTGCAGTGAAGTTGAAAGCTTTCTGATATTTGTGCCAGGCATTAGCTTGTGGTACTAACCAGTCTGTTCTCTGATACAGGATCCAAGGTTATTTTGGCTGGCAGCACCAAACTTCCCTTCTCCCATAAGCCTTTGCTGTTATACAATGGAGAACTGACCTGCCAGACACAGAGTGGGAAAATCAACTCCATCTACCTCAGCACCCACAGCTTCCTTGGCAGCATGAAAGACACGGAGCCTACTGACCTGAGGCAAATGCTGACGCAGACCCTGCTGCTCAAGCGGTAGGTAGGAGCGGAAGTGGTGGAGAGTGGCTCTTTGCCTTCATGGCCTATCCGGTAGATAGACACAGCTTGGATGATGGATAACAGATGACGGATGCGAGGGGCTGGAGAGGCAGCTTGGGTTAAAGTGCTTGCCTTCCAAGCATGAGGACCTGAGTTCAGTTCCTAGAACTCACGCTGGAAAGAGGCTGTCCTTAGTGGCGTCAGCACAGCTGGATTGCTGGGGCTCTCTGGCCAGTCAGCCCAGCCTGCGTAGCACGTGTGGGTCCATTGTAGACTTTGCCTCAAGAGCTAAGAAAGGGTGGATGGCATTTGAGAAACAACACCTAAGACTGTCCACTGGCCTTCCCATACTGTGCCATACACACACGCACACTTGAGATACACAAACGTGCTTGCACATACGCATACATACACACACAGTAAAGACCGCAGATATGAAGACACATGTAGAGTCTAAAGGAAGCGCTGTAACCTGATGTGGCTTCTGTAAGTGCTTTACTATGAAGAAAGCTCACAGAGTCACAAATAGCCCCACTACTGTTGTAACGATTAAACCATCAGAGGAGTTGACTTTTGCCTTGCCTGAGATTCCTTTTTCCTTATTCTCCCCCTCTCAGGTAGGGCAACTGGGAGTTCCTTGTGGCTGTCATCCTCTGGCCATGGCTTGAGTAGTTAGTTCCTCAGGCTTCCCTAACTGTTCTTCATGGCTAACTCTCCTCACATGACTCTTTCATCATCCGTGTAGACTGGCTGCAAACACTGTCTTCATGGCTTGGGTTTCAGCTTAGTACAGAGCACTCAGGGCCCTGGGATCCATCCCTCCCCCACCCCCCAGTTCAAACCAAAACAGAAATGTAAGCTGTCCTCGGTAGCCAAGGAGACTGGTTTGCCCCTGCAATCCCAGCGCTTGAGATGTCAAGGTTTCGACCAGCCTGGCCTGTATAGCAAGATCCTGTGTCAACAAAATAAAACAAATCTATCTTCAATTTAAACTTGTATTTATAACTTCCTTCCAGTCAGTGAACTCCTCAGACTTGCCCTGCCAAAAACCATCATCTTTAGAGCAGTGGTTCTAACCTTCCTAATGCTGTGACCCTTTAATACAGTTCCTCATGTGGTGGTGACCCCAGCCATAAATTATCTTTGTCGGTACTTTGTAACTTTATAATTTTGCTACTGTTATGAATTGTAATGCAAATACCTGTTTTCTTTTTGTTGTTTTGTTGTTGTGCTTGTTGTTGTTGATGTTGGCTCTTTGAGATGGGATTTCTCTGTATAACAGCCCCTGTCCTGGAACTCATTTTATAGGCTAGGTTGGCCTTGAACACAGAGATCCAACTGCCTCTGCCTCCTGAGTGCCGGGATTAAAGGCATATGACCCTCTGATGGGTTTATGAGACCCCTGTGAAAGGTGGTTCAACCCCCCAAAGGGGTTGCAACAAACAGTTGAGAACCACTGTTCTATAGATTCCTATTTTTCCTCTTTCCCCATCTATCACTCTGTATTTGTCTAAACACACACACATACACAGAAAAGGGGGGGAGAGGAGAAGCAATGACAACAGATAACATCTGTGTTTGAACATCTATTTGCTGAACTCTGAAATGTATGCATTTGTAGGGTTAGCGTACTGGGGCCTGATTTGTTTTGTTTTGTTTTGTTTTGTTTTGTTGTTTGAGATATGATCTCTCTAGGTAGCTCTGGTTGGCCTCAAACTCACAGAGATCCTTCTGCTTCTGCCTCCCAAGTGCTGGAACTAAAGGTGTACACCACCATGCCTAGCCTAGAGTGCTGGTTCTATTAGATTTAAGTGAGAACAAAAATAATTTAATCGGTGGTGGGGAGGGGCTGATTACAGAGAGTAAATTCAGACTCTAGAAGATGGTGAGAAAGCAGCTGGGAGAGGCTACAGCAGCCTGGGAACCTGAGTTCAGATCCCGCTACCCACAAACAAAGCTAGGAGTGGCTGGGACTGCCTAGCCAGCCTTATTCCAAAACCATGAATCCACATTGAATCAAAGCCCCTGTCTCAAGGGATGAAGGCAACAGAGCAGGATGCTTTATGTCTTCCCGCAGCCTCCATGGCCACGCACAACTGCACGTGCATCCACTCCCACACACACATCAGGAAGGCAAGAGAAAAGGGTGGCATTTCATAACTTGCAAGTGCTAATTATAGGTTAAACGTTTTGAGGATTTCTCTAGCACGTGATGTCTGGTGACATATTGTCCAAAGAGTCCTTAGTAGGTGACAAGCAGAGCTATGGTTCAGTCTGTGCACTCAATCCTAGGTTTTCTGATGCTTGGGATATATGCAAGATGCTAAATGACCGCACTTCGTGGAGTGAGCTGGCCAAAGCCTGTCTGCATCACATGGAGGTGGAGTTTGCTATCCGAGTGTCCCGGACAATGGGGGATGTTGGCACAGTGATGTCGTTGGAACAAATAAAGGTATGCAGTGTTTTAGGACTCACTAGATCACAGCATAGGTGCTGCTTATTCGGCATTTTACGTTTTAGTCTCAATTCCAACAACTGATACTTCCTACCGATCAAAGCCTTTGAACAATAAAATCCTTATATCTCTTCTCATCGCAACTGGTTTTCTTTGTAGGGAATCGAGGACTACAATCTTTTGGCAGGACATCTCGCCATGTTTACTAATGACTTCAACCTGGCCCAGGACCTGTACCTGGCATCCAACTGCCCTGTGGCAGCCCTGGAGGTATGACAGCAAAGAGAACGGGTGGGCAGTCCCCCTTGTCTCCAGTCAGACTTGGCAGCGCCAGGCACGGCCCGGCTTCCTCTCCTGACATGTAGACACTCGGCTCTCAGAGCCCCAGAGTACTCATTAACTTCAAAACCACTTTCATCCTGCATTCAGTGGAGGTATAAAAAAGGCATGGTGGTGTAGCATTGCTAAATAATTCAAAGTCTAAATGTGTCCAAAGAGAAAAGACTGTATAACTTACAAACCCATAAAAAAGAAACGTAGATGTCGTTTATTGATTGGTCCTGTTGCCAGGTGCCGTTCTAAGCCCCTGACCTGCATCTATCTAGTGCTGTTATTTCCTCTATTTCCCACATGAGGACCTCGAAGCACATTGATCTTCTAGTTCCTGTAGACAGGGAGCTGAGCAGAATGTGGGGCTAAGTTCCAAGTCGGAGGGGAAGGGAGGCCTGCAGACACAGACTACCAGTTGAAGGGCATAGACTCCCTGACAACCCAGCACTTGAGGCAGAGGCAGAGGCAGAGAGAGGCAGAGGCAGAGAGAGGTAGAGGCAGAGAGAGGTGGAGAGGCAGAGGCGAGAGGCAGAGAGAGCCAGAGGCAGGAGGCAGGAGGCAGGAGGCAGGAGGCAGGAGGCAGGAGGCAGGAGGCAGGAGGCAGGAGGCAGGAGGCAGGAGGCAGGAGGCAGAGGCAGAGAGGGAGGCAGAGGCAGAGAGAGGCAGAGGCAGAGAGAGGCAGAGGCAGAGAGAGGCAGAGGCAGAGAGAGGCAGAGGCAGAGGCAGAGAGAGGCAGAGGCAGAGAGAGGCAGAGGCAGAGAGAGGCAGAGAGGCAGAGGCAGAGAGAGGCAGAGGCAGAGAGAGACAGAGGCAGAGGCAGAGAGAGGCAGAGGCAGAGGCAGAAAGAGGCAGAGGCAGAGAGAGGCAGAGGCAGAGAGAGACAGAGGCAGAGGCAGAGAGAGGCAGAGAGAGGCAGAGAGAGGCAGAGGCAGAGAGAGGCAGAGGCAGAGAGGCAGAGAGGCAGAGAGGCAGAGAGGCAGAGAGGCAGAGAGGCAGAGGCAGAGAGAGGTGGAGAGCCAGAGGCAGGAGGATAGTTCCAGGTCAGCCTGGTCCAAATAACAAGTCCCAGGTTAGCCAGGGATACATAGCAGACTGTTTGGTTGGGGGCTGGGGGGCGGGGGACGCAGACTTACGAGGTAAATCTGGATTCAGATTCTACCTGTGTGTGACCTTGGGCTTTAACCTCCCTCAGCTTAGTTCCTTCTTCTTTAAGGTGTGGGTAATAATGCCTATCCCTCAGGGTATTGGGCAAGAAAATGGGTTTAGAGTGCAATTAATTAGAAGTAATTTACATAACTAGTAGTAGCCAGAAATAAGCAAACAAACAGACTCTGAACTTCTGGTCATCTTTTCTCAAAGATATTGAAATTAAATTGCATCCATCTTTTATAATATATTTATGCTGTAATATGTAATATAAACATAATATTGTGTATAGTTGCACAAGTACCATTAGCTTCGTAGAGGCTCTGAGGTGATGGTTCAGAATGGCCGGCTAGTGGCACCCTACAGTTCCTTCAGCCTCACTTAGCACAACAGGTCATTCAGGTAAAAGAGAGCCCTATGTCCCTCCTGCTCTCCCTTACTGGCCTTGTAGCCTGGTATAAGACCTGGCCAGTCTTTGCTTCCACTTCTGCATCTCTGAAATGGACACAATATTGCAAAAGATAGCTGTAAGAAATAAAATAAGCTCATGGTCTAGACCAGAACCTGGTAAGAAACTAGCACTTGGAAAGGTTAGTTAGGAATTCTCTACAGTCTAAGTCAGTGACGAATGAACTGCACCGATCCTTCAGTTGTGACCTGGTGTATTTGGGATTGTTTGACAAATACTTG